>NC_079453.1:19150426-19270426 GCF_903798145.1 Danio aesculapii
TATATATATATATATACACCTATTAAGTAAGGATCATGTTCAATTAAGATTATTTGTTAATTTAGTGTAAATATATCAAACACAAATTTTTTGATTATGTGAATTGCTAAGCTCTTTTAAGACAACCATAAAGTAAACTTTTATGATTTTTTAAAACCCTCAGATTCCAGATATTCATATAGTTGTGTCTTGACCAAATGTTGACCCATCCTAACATCAATGGAAAGATTTATTCAGCCTCTATGTGTACACACACACACCAGCCACTTAATTTGGTACACCCTACTAGTACTGGGCTGTACCCCCTTTTGCCTTCAGAACTGCTTTAATACTTCGTAGCATAAATTCAATAAGATACTGGTAATATTCCTCAGAGATTTTGGTCCATTTTGAAATGATAGCATGATGCTAATCTCCTGTTCCACCACATCTCAAAGGTGCTCTATTGGATATAGATTTGGTGACTGTGGAGGCCATTTGAGTTCAGTAAACTCATTGTCATGTCCAAGAATCCGCTTGCGCTTTATGACATGGCGTGTTATCCTGCAGAAGATGGGTACACTGTGGTCATAAATGGATAGACATGATCAGCAACAATAATCAAGTAGGTTGTGGCGTTGACAATGCTCAATTGGTACTAATGTGCCCAAAATGTGGCAAGAAAATATCCCCTACGCAGGATGGATTCATGCTTTCATGTTGTTTATGCAAAATTCCAACCTTACTATCTGAATGTTGCAGCAGAAATCGAGACTCTTCAGTCCAGGCAACTTTTTTCCAGTCTTCTATTGATTAATTTTGGTGAGCCTGTGCAAATTGAAGCCTCGGTTTCATGTTCTTAGCTGACAAGAGTGGCACCCGGTGTGGTCTTCTGCTGCTGTAGCACATCCTCCTCAAGGTTCAATGTGTTGTGCATTCAAAGATGCTCTTCTGCATACACTCTCAGACATAAAGGTACAGGAGCTGTCACTGGGGCAGTACCTTTTCAAAAGATACGTAATTGTACCTAAAGAATCCACAGTGGTACCTCAAAGGTACATAATGGTGCCCAAATGTACCTAAAAAGTACTACTGAAGTACCATTATGGAGCCTTCAGGTACAAAAATGTACCTTTCGAAAAGGTACTGCCCCAGTGACAGCTCCTATACCTTTATTTCTGAGAGTGTACCTTGTTTGTAACAAATAGTTATTTGAGTTACTGTTGCCTTTAAACCAACTCAAACTGGTCTGGCAATTATCCTGACCTCTGGCATCAACAGGGAATTTGCGCCCTCAAAACTGCCGCTCACTGGATATTATCTCTTTTCTGGACCATTCTCTGTAAAACCCTAGAGATGGTTGTGGGTGCAAATCCCAGAAGATCAGTAGTTTCTCAAATATTCAGACCAGCCCGCCTGGCACCAACAACCGTGCCACGTTCAGTCACTTAAATCCCCTTTCTTCCCCATTCTGATGCTTGGTTTGAACTGCAGCAGATCATCTTGACCATGTCTACATGCCTGAATGCATTAAGTTGTTGCCATGTGACTGGCTGATTAGAAATTTGCGTTAACAGTTGGACAGGTGTACCCAATAAAGTGGCTGGTGAGGGTTTATGTGTATATATATATATATATATATATATATATATATATATATATATATACACACACATACAGTATATATACATGTGTGTGTGGTAACTTTACAGGTTTTAACTGTTAAATTTAATGTATTCAGAAATTTATTGTGAAATTAAGGCAGGCATTATAATTACAGCAAATTACTGTAAAACTGTTTCAATTCAAACACTATTAATATTTTATTCAACATAGAAATTAATACACATTAACGTTTATGGTAGTACAGGCACTTTTTTGATATTTAGAAATATTTACAAAATTATTGTTATTATGAAGCACTTCACAGTAATTTACTGTGAATATACATACAGTACCTTACTGTGAAAGTGATGCAATTATTAGCCAGTAATTTACTGTAAATTTTAGGTCAAATATTTTACAGTGCAGGAGAAACTTAATTTTTAATGTTTTGTCAGTTTTTGTTGGCTAATTCATACGAATTCATATTAAGTCCTATGCAGGTGTTTCCAAAGTAAGTGCTTTAAAACCAGACAGTCACTAAAATATTCCACAACGCTCACCGTCTGGATCCAAAGCACGGTTTAATAATCAATTGTTGTTAATATATACAATTTGATGGAATTCTATAAGAGGGTTTTAAAATGTCAGTTTTAGCACCGGATAAAAAAGTTTATTGCAAATAAAGAACTATGCTGCGTCGATTAAGCAATACCTTAAGGATAAATCAAAGACGTGATTTTCTTTCAAAAATAGACAAGCTGATTTATAGTTAGTTGATCGACGGTGTATTGTAACCTTAATGATTCATACCAGCTTTCAGGGATGACTAAACATTAACTGGAGAACATAACGGTGAGTTCTGTAATTATCATTATCTTGCCTTTCACCATAATTCAGTAATTTGAAGAGGTGAGAGAGCATGCCGTCGTGTAGTGTAACGGTGCGTCTAGACAATTTTTCTCTAGTGCAAAATTAATACTTCCGCTGGTAATACAATGTGAGGTTTTTGTTCTTGGGTTTCTGTTACAGCGAACTCAATCTTTAGAACAAAGAAACGTGCGAAAGGACTGTTTTATCTGACATTTCAACTTTGGTTGCCAGGCCTGCTGCTAAAGGACAGATAAACAAATGTTAAGTAGGTGTAGATGCATGCGCATGATTGTGCATGCCCATTTGAGTTCAAACATGTAGAAGACGACCATTTCTAGTCTGCACGAGTCTAACTAAAAATAATTTAGTTTAGTATTATTTGTCATGTAGCTACTTAAGATAAACTATATACAGTAGCTACAATTATATTAATTAACTTGTATATTAGCCCAATCACCATGTTCTCCCTGCGTTCGCCTGGGTTTCCCCACAGTCCAAAACCATGCGGTACAGGTAAATTGGGTAGGCTAAATTGCCCATAGTGTATGAGTGTGTATGGTTGTTTCCCAGAGATGGGTTGTGGCTGGAAGGGCATCCGCTGCGTAAAAATATGCTGGATAAATTGGCGGTTCATTCCGCTGTGGCGACCCCGGATTAATAAAGGGACTAAGCCGAGAAGAAAATGAATGAAATGATTAGCCCAATCACTATTTAAATGTTTACAGGAAGAAATAAAATATAAAAGCGCAATAAATCATTTTTTAATGAAGTATTTTTGTTAAATGTTGAATACAGCAATTTCATATGCACTAGAAAATGCAGTATTTTGTCACATACAATTCTACAAATAATAATTATTAAATAAATCAATGGATCGTTTTGTTATCATTTACTCTCGTTTGACTTGTTCCAACCCATATTTTTTACTTGAGCACTAAAGAATATATTTTGAAGAATGTTGGAAATCTAATGAAATCCAAAGACATCCATAGGAAAACAAAAACAAATGCTAAATCAATGGCTACCGGTTTCATTCTTCTAACAATCTTCTACTTATACAACAGAAAAAAATGTTTGAAACAAGTCAAGAGTGAGTAAATGCTGAAGATCAATTTTGTGCGAATTATCCCTTTAACATTTATATTTGTTTGTTAACTGGTTACACATTTAGAATGTATTTAAAATTAAACTCGATTAAACTCGAAATTAGCTGTATATCCTAAAACAGCCACCTGTTTGCTCTGTATACACAATTATAAACAAATACACAATTTTGTTTAGCCTATTTTCTAACTTTGAGACTCAAAAACGTTTGTGGTAAACCGCAAATCCACATACCCACACGTTTAAGCCCTGGGCGTTAGGTTAAATGCAGAATGACGCATTGAAGAACAGAGCTGTCCCACGTCTGACCTTTTCTGGATTCTGAAAGTTGCTGTTACTCTACAGACAGGTGACGAAATGCTTGGTGGGTGTGGCTCCATTGTTTCAAGGCTGCCACTGGTTGAAATGCCCGCAATGGATCGAGTGAGGGCACTTCATCTCACCCATCTGGTCAAAGCAACCAAATGACCGCCAATGAGCTTTCTTGTATTTACCCCGTCAATGGCATGTTCATTTAGCCCCGAAGAGACCGAGTGTCTTATGGATTCACAAATTGATAAAAGGACTTAACCTGGGAACTAGAACCGCATCAGCAAGTGAAGTTTATCATATGTTACGGACAAATGTGGCTGCTATAAGTGTGGCCAATATGGCGTTGTGGTTTTTAACAGTTCGTGTCTTATCGTTAATACGTTTTGGTTCTCTCCTCAGGACATCAAAAAAGACGGTGCACGTTTTTTTTTTGAGCCGCGGAAGTCCACTAAACCAGAAGTCAGCCACACTGAGGATTTTGGGATCCCGGAATGCGCTGTGTTGTGCTAGAATCCGACAAAGTTATCATGGTATCTCAAAAGGACCAGGCAGACTATAGGAGACTTAAAGCCAGACACAAGGCTGCTGTTGTGGCTGTTTATTTAGACGTCATATTTTAATACATTTGTCAATGGAAAAGCAAAGAGATTGTAGTAGTGTTGTAAATACCCCAGATGAGTGAAAAAACACTGGAAAATCAGCACATCTTGGAAATATATCATGCAGGTCGGGCAGTGTAATGTGGCAAAAGAAAGGTAAGGTAATCGGTAAAGCTATCTAGCTATTCTGCTGTCAGTTGTTCTTTACCAATACACGTGCTGCACCTCATAATGAGATGTACCTCACAAACTGGCTACGGGAGATTTGCCGGGAAAAATGTCCATATACCAAACACAAAGCTAGACTTAAAGAAAAATAGAGATATATAAAGATATACTACAGAATAACGACTTATCTTAGTTGTTATTTTGCAGTATACAATATGTACAATATTTACTTGACTCAGGAGCGCCGCCTATAAAACATCCGCATCTTGCACCTGACCGACAGGCTAATTAAAGGTCAGTTTCCCACAACTGCTAAAACAAATAATTTATACAACCCTTACGTTATGTGTGCAGTTTATACACATATATAGGCTACATATACGTTAAAGGCTACACGTTTACATTATAACACATTTGATTCTATTAATGCAATTTGTTCTTTAAATTACATTTCGTTAGCCAACAGTGAGAAAAACAAACACTGGGCTATTGATGATGCTTTATAGAAATGGCTTTGCCTTGATTTGCACTTAAAGTCATGTAATAGGCTATTTAAGAATAATTTTTACAGTTTATTTAAATATTGGAAAAATGCTCTCACCCATGCTGTTTTTATACAAATGATAGTCCTGTTTTTTACACGATTGCGGCAAAGTCGTGAGATGAACATACACACACACACACACACACGCACACACACACACACACACACACACACACACACACACACATATATATATATATATATATATATATATATATATATATATATATATATATATAATACATAATAATATATATATAACACATAATATATTTCTGTCTGTCTTACTGACTTTTGCAAATACCGATTAAAAGAGAAATATAAAATCTTTGCTACACGGTATTGGGGAGTAGGCTAGCTCATCAACTAGTCTAACTAGATTTTCAGTAGCTTTGACAGTATCAGCTGCTTATAAAACAATGAGACAACGTAGCTCCACCAGAAGCTTCTTTTACATTAAATAGCGGTGTAGCGTAACAATAGCTACATTTTATTTGGTGAACCTGCAATGCAGCAAAACAGCGTCGTCTTACAAGATCATATACTAAAATTGTATAACATATAATCAAATCATCTTTTTGTATATTACACATTTCATGGTTTTTACATTAATTTATATTTGTATAGTAGGCCTAAATAAAAATTTTCATGTAACACTTGAAATTCAGCACAACACTTGGCAAGTAACACGAAGAACCTTTTGTAAAGGCCTCAATATAATTTCTTATCATAATTGATCTGTAAAAAATGTTTTTGAAAATGCTAGTGTGTTTAAAGGCATAGGCTAGTCCACCTAAAATTGCCACCATTTACTCACCCATCACTTGTTCCAAACCTATTTCAGTTTATTTTTCGGTTGATTGATCACAAAAAAAAGTTTGAAATATGTTGGAAACAGATTGACATCCATATTATTTGTTTTTCCTACCGTAAAAGTCGGTGGTTTCAGGTTTGTAATATTCTTTAGAATATCTTTGTTTCCAACGGAAAAAAAGAAACCCATAGAGATAAATAATGAGTAAATTTGAATTAACTGCAATTATTGCAATGTCAGGTCTACATTTGTTTCAATGTTGTATATTGACCATTGTCATTAAAAGCTTTTAACTGTGTTTAAATTAGTTTAGCCTTTTTAATTAAGTATAAGGCCCATTTTCATTTGTAATTTGTTAATTGTAATTTAAATAACCAGCTACTTTTAGGTTGTAACTTGTGATTATAGTTAACCTCTTTTATTAGAAGGGACGTTTGACAGTCTTAGCTACTTTAATGTGTAGCTTATAGCTCATCAATATAAAATTTTCGAAGTAGCTTTCCCAACATTGGGCGAAACAAGTAAATTTCGAAATAAGTACTTTCATTTCGGGTGTTATTGTGTAGGCCTACCAACACAATTTCACAGCAATTCCTAACTTTTTGCTTTAGTGGCTACTTCGTATGAATTCGTACGATCTAATTTGTACAATTTAGTACGATTTGCTCATCCCCCAATGACGTCTAGGCCTACACGTCTCCCGAGTTTTTTTTATTTTATTTATTTATTTATTTATTTATTTAAGAGTGATTCCATAGAATAACTGTTTTTGATTTATTAAAGTACAATTAAGAGAATGGTTCAGAGTTAAGAACATTTTAAAACCCTAAAGAACTTTTTAAATAAAAAAAACTTTAATGAAACGAAGGTTCTATGGATGTGAATGTGAAGGTTGCGTCGATGACAATACATTGATTTACCAAATATGTTGTACAAATTTCTATATTTTGTCTTATCAGTGTGTATATTTTGCAATTATTTTATTTGCCTTTCGTGAAGCTTTGGTTTAAAAGCATATTGTTTAAAGTATTTATTACGTTTCTATGTGTATTAAGTCAAACGTAGCCTGTTTATAAAGTTTACTGGTATCTGTGGCGGGAATGTGTTTATGCATACCTCAGCGAATAGCCACAACATGTATAGACACTGCAGTATTATGGTGAGTTTAGTCTGCTTTTGTGGCATTTTATTGGTGGCTACTTTATGAGGCTCGTCACTTTTCTGAGTGACTACCCTCAGTGCAGACATGATAGCGGCAGGAATATAGACGTTCAGATTTAGGATGGAAAACAGTCTTTTTCTTTGTACACAATTTTACGCTAACAGAGGTAAGGTGCTTGAACGATCGCTTATTGTTTGATAGAAAATGCAGTAAAGTGCAGAACGGCATTTTGTTCAGATACCATTAATTGTTTTGTCTGAAGATTTGAACCAGACTGTCGAGTGGTTTAGGTAGTTTCATGTTGTTGGGATTACATTTAAACTCTGCAACATGAAACTGTCTTAATTGCCCCAGTTTCATTCCTCTGTAGAACCTACGATTTGTTAGTGGACATCGAATCTATCTAAAAGAATTTAAATTACCAATAGTCGCTTATTTTTAGTCTTTTAAATTTTTTACTAAATGTAACTGAGCTATTTTATCGAATTAGGCTACTTATTTAGATGTACATTTTACTTGGTGTATTGCTTTGCTAATGAAACGAATTGATGGGAGATCATGATTTGTCGAACTCAAAGCAGACAGCACACTTAACAAGGCCTCGGTTACGTCCAATATACCGTAATCTAGCCTCGCCTGCTGTAAACGACAGCGACCTCGGTGGTGTGCCACTGTGCGCAAGAGACTGCATGCCTTTCCGGCTTCCGCCTAGTTTTGTAAGAATCTAGATCACAAAAGAAAGACTTTATGGCACTCCAGTAGCAGCTAAAAGAAATGTATCTGTGTCTAAAACGCATGAATAGCGCCCGTGATAAAACGCAACTGTGTTAACAAACACCCCTGTGCAGTTTACGGCCTATATAGGCCATGCTGTTTCCGTCTTTTTCTCTTTCTCTCCTCTATTTATGAAAAGTATAGTGTCGTTTCCTGCTGTAAAATTGTGAAATCCATTTGAATGCCTTTTTGGTTATCACTGATGGACAACTAAATTGTTTGTGTTTTTTTTTTTTTTTTTTTGGTTATTAAATAGTGTATTCTTTTTGTTCACCACGATGTATATAAACTTTACAATAAGGTTTCATTAGTTAAAGTATTTACTATTAATAATTGTTCATCATTTACTAATGCATTTTTAAAATCTAAATGCGTACTTATTAATGCACTGTGAGCTAACATGAACAATTAAACTTACTCGAACAAAAAATAAATAAATCCTGTAATAAACGTTTTGTTGATTGTTTGTTCATGTTAGTAAATACATAAACTAATGGAATCGTATTGTGAAGTGGTACACAGAAATGTTCTCAATTTATCTCCAATTATTTTAAATTAAACGTGCAACGACACATTACACTGATTAGAGTGTTGTAATTAAAATACTAAATTAAAAATTAAAATGTTATTAAAATTCTATGTTATACTATTAATGGTGTTAGTATTAATAAACTATTTTGTATTCAAGTCGCCCTGTGTAAACATTTTCACGTTATTGTCATTTTGTCAGCACCTAAATATCGGTAGCTAATATATTTAATACCAAATTTATTTTTATATTCTTGTATAGCTTACTTCAGTTTTAACTTATGCTCAGCCAAACGTGTATTATAGTATTCTCGTTGATATTGAACATTTTCAAATAATGTACTCTTGAATGGTATACTTTTCGCGCATAAAGAACGTTTATATAGATACTATTCACGTTTTAAAATTAATCTCCCTATTGTTATTATTATTGTTGTTGTGCAGGTTCTTTGGATTTTAAAACATTATTCACAAAAATAATATTTATAGGCATTGCTATGAGAACCCTTCTTTTGTAACCTTTGTTTTCAATTCACACTAATTCTGGGCCATTTAAATCCAAGTTGGGTAAATATAAACAAACTAAATTTTTATTAAAAAAATGTTTATCTAAAAATTAATCTAGTGGTTGGTTTTTGTCCATATTTTACCTGAAATCGGGTAAAAATAACCTATTAGTTTAGGGTGTAGCCTATATAGCCGTAGCCGCTTCATGTTGACCAAAAGATAGACTTTGCTGACTGTTCTTTTGCAAATAAATTTTTTCATGTACATAAAATAAAATAAAAATATTCCACTGCAATACTTTTGTTTTAATTGCCAAAACTAAAAGAAGTACATACATACATAGGTATCTCAGATATAAGTATGATTATTTACAGTAGTCTACATTCTGTCAGAAAATCCGGTCCATGTTGGTCTGCGGAAACGTTGTGCGAATTTAGTTAATTCAAGTCAGACAGAGCGTCAAATTTTGTAAACGATGCAACATCTTTAAATTGTGCTTCTATTGTCTTATCCCAAAATTAGAGAAAATTTCCTTATCTTTAGATGGTTAATTTCTGTACGATATGCTTGTCTTTTAATTATGACCTGTTTGTTAATTGGATAGTAATGTTTTTTTCTGTTATTAAAACCTAAAGTTAAAAAAAATAATAATAATAATTATAATAATTATATATATATATATATATATATATATATATATGATCGATTTCCCCCGTACCAGTGGTCACGTGTTCACTTCACCCAATCAAATGGCACTTTGCTTTCAACTTATTAGCTGACTGGGGCTTGGTAAGGGGAAAGTTGCCTCTCCATTTTCACAGATTGTTATTTTGTGAGTGTGTTACTGTATGTGTGTGTTAGTTTTTTTTATGTGTGTGTATGCATAAGAGAGCGCTCCTGCCATGTCGACATCCGGAGCTTTAACAGGATACTACGTTGACTCTCTTGTTATACCGGGCAGCGAGGAGACTCGCTTCTCCTCGGGTTCAGGGCTTATTCAGCACAGGCCAACCGTTCTACCTACAGACCATTCAGAGCTCGGTCCCTGCACATTCCCGACAAAGCAATCCGTTTATGGTAGCTCAGGTTGGGGGCACATCCCAACGCACTTCTCCACTGGTGTACCGTCAGTATATCAGCCGCATGCGCAACATCCAGTAGTTGGGGATTATGTGCAGTCTTGGCTCTTGGATGCTGCATGTGGGCTACCTCTCACTGAGCTATCGACGGTTCATCACAATCATATCAAATCCGATACAAATGAAACGAATGATGACGGCACAGAGCACAGTTCGCACACTATACTACAGCCTGGAGTCTTCACAAACGGAGGATGTTCTACCAAAACAGAAGCAGAATCTGGCCGAACTGCTGACAAGAGTGGCGACATCGAGGAGAAACCGGGCGCTGATCCAGGTAAGGCTGACCAGATGGTCAGACATACAAGTACAATGATATCAATTTATAGTACTATTGATAAAGTGATGTCACGATTCTTGTGTAGTTAACTACTGTAAAATATTTCGAATTGTTTTGCTAAAATTTAAATGTGATTTTAACAAGCCTGAGAGATTTGTTTGACTAACTGTGATTTATGCAGCTGCTTGGATTTTAAATACATATCAATTTTAAAATGAATGAATGAAAGAAAGAAAGAAAACATTGCTGCTCGCTTATAATTTCGATACCCTCATTCCCTTCCCTCTACCTTTCCCCAGAAAACCCTGTGTCCAACTGGCTTCATGCGAGCTCGACGCGTAAAAAACGCTGTCCTTATACTAAGCACCAGATCCTCGAGCTGGAGAAAGAGTTTTTATTTAACACTTACCTCACGCGCGACCGGCGATACGAAGTCGCCCGTCTACTGAACCTCACGGAGAGACAGGTCAAAATTTGGTTCCAAAACCGCAGGATGAAGATGAAAAAATTAAACAAAGATGGAACGAAGGAAGACTAAGACTAAAACACTTAATGTAGGTCAGGATGAGGGACGATCCATCTTGTTCTTGAATTTGTTTTGTTGTGACATTTTACATTAGATCTTGTGTCATTGTTTTTTAAGTAGCCTAAATTATGAATGTCTTAAAGCATGCTGGGATCAAGTTGTTTTATAACGTAAATTTGACTGTTTGTCGTGAGTGGTTTCACTTTGAGGCACAACTTCCATTGTTTTCTTCGCAGGTTTGAATATTAAAAAATCTGTATTAATTTAGGTTAGATTTTTATAGAATGAATGCACGTTAAATCCAACTGTGCTATCCCCTTCGGCATTCGTTTATATACATCGTAGCATATTTCGGATGCTAATTAACAATTTTAGTATTTTATGTAGCTTTAGACCCAGGATATTAAGTTTATACATGTCTGCATAGATTCAAAAAATGTGCCCCAAGAACGGGATTTTGTTTGTTACTAATGACATTACCACTACCTATAGTCGCCTCACTGCCTTTTTTAATCGACCAAATGTTTCACGCCATATCAACGGATATGATATTGGGTGAAGTCTACGAACTTCAGGGAACAAGTGAAACATGAACAGTAGATACAAAAGCACTATAGGCAACTATACAAATACCTCATGGTCTGTTGACCGTCATTACGTTTTTTTTTTAGTTCATTTGTGTTGATTTGATTACATTTCTCAAATGTATTCTGTGATTTTATTTATTGAATAATAAAAGCATTTCATATCTCCAAACATGTCTGCCTTAAATTTTGTAGTCTATTTTATATCTTAAATAAGATTTACATTGAAAAAATATGTAATACGTTACTTGTAAATTTAAGGTTTTATAAACCTGTTTTATTTTCGTGTTTTTTTATACATTTGTATTCTGTTTCACGACAAAAATAAATGTATTGAATTTAAATTAAGTAAAATTATTGTCCAGTTATATTTCTGTTCTTTATTTAGCTCTGTGTGTAATTATAGTTATTATCTTTTATTCCTAAAGATGTTAGGTGACCAAACTCTTATTTTAATAGATACAGCTGTTTAATACAACTGAAAAAATGTACAAAAATATATTAACTATATTCACTGAGAATTGGATAAGTATTCATATATATATATATATATATATATATATATATATATATATATATATATATATATATATATATATATATATATATATATATATATATATATATATATATATATATGTATGTATGTATGTATGTATGTATGTATGTATATGTATGTGTGCGTGTGTAAATAGACCTTCATCAGTCTTTAAGGAATGTGTTCTAAAGCGCGACTAAGCTGAGCGAGTTTGAACTCGGAGAGAGCAGGCCTGTATACGGGTCTGGCAGATGAGATTGTTAGCTGCGTGCAGCCATAAAAGACAATTACTGCTATAACCGTTTATGGTGTGCAAAGAGCTGCGAGGCGAGAAAACGCAACACAACAGATATTATGAGAGTCGCCAGCTGGGACTAGTGAACAATGCACCACGTGTGCATTATTCTGTGGAAACCAAGAGATTGGTAATTTTAGCTTTCGCGATGAGGTGCTACGGGGGTTATGGGGTGTTATTTCAGATTGTACATAAACCAACCTTAAAATGCAAATATGGATGTTTTATATTGTCCTATTGTTTTCCTATTGTTACCCAAGTCCTACTGGGTCTTCAACCAGAGGCATAAGTGACACTGGTTTAGCGGATGGACTTTGACTTCAAAGGCCTCACCACAGAGAAAAGGCAGAATCGCAAACACGGCAACAGACATTGGCATTTCGTTTCCAATGGCTTTATGGCTGTCCAGACACAATTAGGCCGTTTCCAGAGGCCCGACACCCATTTGGAGAAGTGTTTTTTCTTCAGTCACCCTGGCTTTCAGTACAAAAAGCCAGCGGAAATAATCTAGTTTTATTGCCCTCTGATTACAGTTTTTCTTAAAGAACCCTATAGATTTAGACTGTGTAATGGAGTCAAATTCGAAACAAAAGTCAAAAACAATAATTTTAAATGTAAAAAGAAAACTATTTAATATTCTTGGTTTCACTTGCAGAAATTATTTGCTCTAATCGTGGACGTCCAAACACAATTAAAATACTCTTTTACCTTTGTCTGCATAGCTATACCCTGTGACCACTTGATGTCAGCAAAACCTCATAATGGCTACTTAATTTTTAGTATTTGCAATAGCTTCACGACTTTTGTTTATTGTTTGATAAATTACAACCCAAAAAACGGTTGCTGTCTGTTCTTTCATGTCTACTCTACACTGTATATGTTTAAAAATAAAATAATTACAACAACAACAATAATAATAATAACCAGATATAATTGTACAATGAATCATGAGCATTATTTTTGAGTATAAAAAGCCTAATCTCGTATTTTAATCAATAGTTTGTGAAGTCCGTATGTCTTACGGTTTTAATTATTGCATACTTCTGTCGAATTATCGTTATCATATATATATATATATATATATATATATATATATATATATATATATATATATATATATATATATATATATACACACACACACACACACACACACATTTTTACAAAACGCATTTGACTAAACATATTACAACGTGTATACCAACCATGTGTATAACAATCTTAAATTGTGTAAGGCCCAATTAGGTTTACGCTATATTGCCCAAGTGGTGACGGAAATATTTACTTGGCAGCTAATGAAGACATACAATAACCTTGACACATTCACTGAAAAAAGTAGAAGAGAATGACTTCAAAAGAAAAGCAATTAAAAGAAATGCAAAAATTCGGAGGAGCACCTCGTTTTCTTTTTTCTTCCTTCCTTAAAAAGCAATCTCAGTATACATGCATCTATCAGTATTGGCCTATAGCCAATATAAAACAGATCCTTGTTTGAAAACCCAGTATTCAAGTTTGGAAAGTGACGGCAAGGTATAGCGTTACTTTGTGAAAATATAACAGACGTGCCAGAATATTTAGAAAGCAGACCTGGTTTGCAATTTAAGAATCGTTAAACTTTAATCGTTAAGCTTGCGCTTTTTGCTGCATTGTTTAAATGCACTTTAAAGAGCTTATGCTTTTTTTTAAGTTATAATGAATTTCTTGTGACAAAGGTTCAATGTAGCAGAGCGCAACTTTTAAACCATAATATTAGCATAAAAAATAAAATCCTTCATTTTTTCATATTTTTTTTCTTTACAGCAATGAAACATGCAAAAAATTAAATAAAAAATACAAACAGAATACAACAAGTTTTTTTTCCAAGAAAACAACAACAAACTTCTAATTGGTAACTTAAAACATAATATTCAGAAATAAGTGCATTAATAAGAATTGCGTTTAAAACATATTTTATAAATACACTTCGGAAATAGTTTTATAAACTGTTTATGTTTCTGTGCTATTTTCATAAGAATTAAGATATTTTTCGTCAATTGACTAATTTATGGAATTAACTGCTGTCCTTGCAAGCTGATGAAAAGACAAAAGCAATACTTGGCTGTCTGTTTTGCGGATTGACCATGTGACTTCACGGGCCCAATGCCAGTGAAGTGGGATTTAATATGAACTCTAGCTATAATGGGATTGTATATCACTCTAGCTCGTAAAACATCAAGTATTCCGGCTCAACAACTCAGCAAGAGGAAGTAGTATATGAATTCGAATTAAACTGGAATATTAGTCACGGAGCCGTCATTCACTCTTGCTCTTCAGCATTCTTAGCAGAAATTTAGCTTTTTTGTAAGACATTTCGTCAAAAGAAGGAAATAGTTGTTTCTACACAAGACACTGTCTCTCTTCGCGACTACTTCCACCCCAATTAAATATAACAACCATGAAAGGAAACCTCTCTCTCGGAGGTATAGGCTATCTTCAGATAAGAATGTAAGGTAGGCTACTTTAACGTTTGTTGTGACGACCTGCAATCTTACATATCTGGTGTTTGAGGACGTGTCCAATAACTGCATCCATTAATCTGGCGATGCAACTGTTCGTGCATGTGTGAAGTCGTAAACGTTTTAATGTTTTTGCTGTGAGGTAATAAATTTATTGGTCAGTGTGTCTTAATATAGGGGATCTTCTATGCATATCAGGTTGCATAATTGATTTCTCTCTATGTGTTGCTAGCATGATTTATAGCCTAAACTACTGTTAGGGAAACCGGATTCTGTCTCAAGTGTTGTGTTGTTATAGCATATAGCCTACTTCATCAGTAGTGATCGTGTAATACGATCTGCCATTCATAGTTCTCAAATCTAAGAGAAAACTGATCAGTGGACGCCTAAATCGTGAATGTTTTAGTATGCAATACGGAATATCTCACTTTATCTTTTTGTAATATATGCTGTGTGTTTTAGAGCAAAACATTATTTAGAAAAAAATGTTGTGGTCTGCTTATCGATAAAGCTATTGGTATAATGTATCAGTTATTCAATGCTCATTTATTAAATATCTGAATATGTATGTTCCTGTCATGTAATTCACATAATCCTATATTTTTACAACACAAAAAAGTTCAAAAACGCTGTAGGCCTACATATTAAAATAGTCAATATAAATTAATTAATAGCAATATAACAAAATAAAGGACGGAAAAAACTGCTTTTAAAAATTGGTTGTAATGCCGGTTTTTTTCTTTTGTGCTCCTCCTCTTTGTAAAATGGCGCCTGACTGCAATCCAGCCCCCTTCTCAGCCAGCTTCTCAAGAGAAGCTATAAATCTGTTATTGTTTATGAAAATTTACTACTTTGCCATACAACTTTACGATCTGCCGCTGGCTCTCATTGGTTACGAGTCAGTCACGTGTTTTAAGACCACATGAACGTTAACTTTTTACGTGTGTGCATCCCTACCCAAAATAGAGCTGCATTCTTCGTCTGACCTTGCTTTGTCTAGCCCTCTTTTACCTCCGCTTTTCTACATAATATCGTTGGCTGTTAATTTCCTGTCTTTTAATGTTGAGGCTGGCTTATATTCTATATTCGCTGTCATCGAAGTGGACATTAGCTGACAGTTAAAAAGAATCAGGTTTAATGTTAGCACGCTGTGGCACGATTGGCTTTCCGAAAAGATGTGATTGTGGAGCATTTGTCGTCAATAACGTCTGTTTCTTGCATTCGTGGACCAACAGACAAGCTTAAGGTAAGGATTCTGGTGTATACTGTCGAACTGTTTCCGATGTGATGCAGCCTAATAATACACGCGTTTTTTGAAAATTCTAGACTTAAAAATTGTCTTGTTCTGGATAGTGCAGTAGCTTTCAGTTTAAATTCTTCACGATATAGCTGCTGCGCTTTAAACATTGTTTGTCAAATGGCAATTTGTAGCCTAAACGTTTCAAATACTGGTCATGTCATATTTTAAAAGTATTTGCTCAGAAAGGTGCTATATATCTTTTCGGAACGGATTTTATATTTATTTTATGTTTATGCAAAACCTTATTTGTATTTGATAGGCCTGCTGATAGATTTGCACAGACATAGGCTAAGGAAATCATTTTCTTTCTTTTCTCACGATGATCTATTAACTATTTATCTATCTATTAACTAAGCATTACCCCAGTGTCGCTGAGCAAAGGATTGTAGTTTCTTGTTTCAGAAAGATTTGACATTTTGAATAATGCTCCATAATAATAATAATAGCCCCTCTGATTGATTATTCAAGATTATTTTAATAGATTGTTGCCCAGAACATTATGAACAGACAACGTTTAAATAGCAAGCAAACCGTTGAAATCTTCGTGGAAGCGCTGTAAAAATAATGATATTTGTCTGAAAAGTGAACCATCGGAATTTTAGTTAATCTGTGTTCAAGCAATTCTGTGGATGTTCAACTGCAAATGACGAGGTGAATAGTTAGTACTTCAAAACCACCACTAGGTGGAGTTGTATGCCTTTCTTAGCGGCAGCACGTTTGAGTTCACTTGATCAAGCTAACAGGGATGGGCAAACTCGGTCTTGGAGAGCCGGTGTTCTGTTGAGTTTTGCTCCAAGTTTAATCTTTGTCTTTAAAATCATCAGAAAGCTACATGTAGGTGTGCTTGATTAGGTTTGGAGCTAAATTCTGCGGAACACCCGCCCTTCAGAACCGATTTTACCCATTCCTGGGCTAACCCATCTGTTTAACAGATGCTCACGAGTGAAACGGCACGACATGTTTTCAGATATTGGAAATCATCTGAATTATCTGAATCAAAATTGAGGCACAACATAATATTATTAGGGCTTTAAGTAATGTTAAAACTTGCACGTTGATGTTTTTAACAATAATGCAATCACCTCTGTTTCATTTGATGGAATAACATTCACAAAGCGTGTAAAATGGAATATGTTGGAATAGGCTTTGTGATTTAACTCAGATATTACTCAGAAACAGCATATGTCGCTCATACCGTACCTTTTTAAGATGGAACACTTTTGTACTTTTAAGTTTTACCGTTTTGGTATACTTGGTAGGCATATACCTCCTCAGCGACAGCTTTTGTACATTTATATCTGATAGTGAGAGTCTAAGTTAAATCAATTTATTTAAACGATGCATGACGTATCTTCAGTCGCTGTTATGATGAGCAACGCGAGCCCCACATGGAGACCAAGCAAGCAGAATGTTCGACGGGAACTGTCGAGTCGGAGCTAATGTTAACAAATATCTCCAAGACGTCAGTGTAAAATTAATTTGCACAAGCTAACCCAACGTGTTTGTTTTTTTAAATTAATTGGGCAATTGGGTCTGATAGCAAGACGTTTTAAAGATGCTTTTGCGGCACAAAGCGCAATGTGTTCAGTAATTCCGAGGTTATTAACTGTTTCTACATTTTACTGGTTACACACAGTATAGGCGTTTCCATTCAAAAACCAATGTCTGGTTTCTTTTTTGTCGTGGCATACCTTGTTTTTTTTTCACCATATGCTTTTGTTGATGCTTATCCTGTTGGTATTTTTGCTCGTGGGGGAAAAGGGTTAGCAGAACACCAGAGGTTTTGTGAAAGTTAGTCTCTACTTTTTCCATTCAATTTTCCATTAAATTTGGATTGTATTGTTGTAGTCAGAGACTTTTCTTGTATATTACCAGAACCAGTAGAGAATAGCCTATAACTCTCTATTTTATAACATTGGACATTATAGATCTTTTTTTTTTTTTTGGCATATTTAATGTGACATATTAATGACCTCACACTTCACACATAGTACAACATACCTAACTGCACACTTTTCCATAGTACGTATGTATGTACGTATGTATGTATGTATGCATTATTGTTATTATTATTATTTACAATTGAATCTACTATAATAAACAGAGGTGCTCATTCACGAAACGTTAAACAGCAATCAGACATTACATCATGAATAATGTAAACCCTTTGTTTAATAAGCGCCGTTTTGCTTGCTATTTAAAAGTGAAAAAGAGATAGACTAAGTATGTTTAACAACATCCCATGAATGTTTTCTTAATCATATTTTTTTAATAAAAAAATCCGGTGCCCGTTATCAATTAAACACAGAGCTTATTATTTGAATAAATAATGAAGGAATTGTGCTTGTCCTTCAACCATTTTAAGTGGGTATATATTTTTTGGCATTGGGGTTTCATTCTCGTTGACGACTGATGTTTCAGATCTCTGGTTTCGAGTGACACTGAGTCTATCAGGCATTCTGGTGCGCGTTTTAGTGTGCAGGTCACGGCGCATTGTTTCAGCAGATACAATTTTTCTACCGCAGAATCGTTACCCTCTGAATGACCCCATCGCGTGCTCGCCTCCAGTCTGATGGTTTAAGAAGTCCCGACTCTAACCAGAGGGTGGCGCACGGCTACCATATACAAGCAAGTGATTTAACTGCTAGTTCGCTGAAACTGTTGTTGCGCGCTCCCGTGTCCCAACAATTCCACCCTGATTTCCTGCTTACGCTTAGTTTACCGCTGGAGGTCACAGAATAGGATTTACGACTGGTCAACAAAAACACGTGATTCTAAGCCGTAGCCCATATTTGGGAGCCTACGTAAGGGTGCATTAAGTCTGTGTCTCACTCATTTCCATAATTCATCATAAATTGTGCAAGGGTGCAATAGAAGCTCAAAACCACCAAGAGACACAAATCAAACTCACACGGCATCATTGTTCTCTCCATAAAGGTAGTTGTAGTAAGTAAAAGTAATTATAAGGTAATTGTCAACCAATGAGCTCTTATTTCGTGAACTCATTTTGCGGTCGCTATCCAAATGGCGTGGACTATCCCTTACATAACTATGGAGATCACAACTCTAGTGGCCAATGCAGAGATTCTACGGGCATGCATTCGGGCAGGTATGCTTGTGGCTACAATGGAATGGATCTCAGCACCGGGCACTCCACCCCCGGACACTTTCTTTCATCTGGTGAGCGAACTCAAAGCTACAAAGACAGTCCAACTGCGACGCCTGTCCGGTACAATCAGCCCGTTACCGCTAGCAGCGCTGAACCTTCCTCTGATCATCTCCCCTGCTCATCCTTAGCCAACTCTCCTGTCAGTGAGCAGCCACACCGCGCCCTAAAAAACTCACTACCAAGCACCGCTGGCTCTGCGTCCAAAAGCGTTGGATCGGTTCTCAGTCGGGAGGACGTTTCGAAAGAGTCCAGCTCTATGGAGAAAGAAAAACCACCGGGTAGTGGACAGATAGCTTCACAGAATGTGTCCGAGGCACCGCAGATTTATCCATGGATGCGAAAACTTCATATAAGTCATGGTAAACGGCAAACGTAGAGGTTTGCTTTTATTGCGTTTGTGTTCTGAGTGTTAAAGTAAGGTGTGATTGGCCTCCTGTCAGTTTTACAGTAAATATTTTTACTTTATACGAATATTGTAAATACAGTTAGTTTTTCATTTTCATTTTGGATATTTATATCGAAAAATGTGCCAAATATGCAGCCTGTGGTCAATTGACTCCATGTTTCTGAAGATGATTTAAAATTGATTTTCTTCTATAAAAACGAAGTGCAATTGTATTATTAATTACTCTGTCGATTGTGGATTAAGAAAGTGGTTGTGTTATTAAATAAATTATAATTTAAGATAATCTGAAGAAATTAATTGAATTAAATGTTATGCTTTCTGTCCTTGAGAGATTGTTATGCATGCGTTGAGTTTGATGCATATACTTCAGTTCACGTTTTGTGTCGTGCATACCATGTGTATTAAAATGCATGATAAATAAAAGTGAAAATGTCCCACTCATGTATAACAGATAATTTGGCCGGACCGGAGGGGAAAAGGCCCAGGACAGCCTACACACGCTACCAGACACTTGAGCTCGAGAAGGAGTTCCACTTCAACCGATACCTGACACGTCGCCGAAGAATTGAGATTGCACACACTCTTTGTCTCTCAGAAAGACAAATCAAAATATGGTTTCAAAACCGCAGAATGAAGTGGAAAAAGGACAACAAACTGAAGAGTATGAATATGGCAGCTGCAGGAAGCGGATACCGGCCTTAAAATGTATATAGTGCATATTTACATCTATAAAATGTGTTAGTGTTTGAATATATGCGTGATGTGTGTGCGTGCGCGCGTTTCCTTATTCTAAGTGTGTGTTTCACAAGGGAATGAATTTTACAAAAGAACTTTCCACTTGTTATGTGAAAGTAAACGCCCTGTGTAGCGGCCTTGGATAAAAAAGTAAATTTCCCTTCTGTGTTTTCATGTAATGTGAATAGATATTTGCATTATCTTAGTAAAAGGAATGTGTAAATAAATATATCAGCTTTGAATAAAATTACTTTAGGTAGGCTATCTAAAGTACACTGGATAAGCAAATCAGTAAAATGTTAGATTCTTACCAAATTAAGTTTAAAAACGTTTTTGTCGTCTGTTTGTCTTGAAGTTTGTACATATTGATGTGCTTTATAGGCTATTTATTTAAAATCGATATCAAATATCGATAGTATGTTATGTCAAACTGAAGTAGAACTGTTTTGTTCGTGTTGTTCTGTCAACGTTAAGAATTGATAAAACGTTCTGCTCAGACAGTTTCGCACATTTTTCAATTTGAATGTTTGTGTGTTTTGCGTTTTCAAATGTTTGCAGTGGTGTCACTCGATTTATTTATTTAATTTACCTTCTTGTGAAAATTTAATAACAAAGAAGTCCAGAAACAGTATTGCCAACAATAAATGCTATGTTAAAAACAATAAAGTTTACCTGCAATATTAAATCTTTTTGTAAGATTTGTTCCATTCCAAGGTGTTTTGTGCAAGGGAAAGTCGTTTATATGAAAATGTACCACACAACAGTTTAAAAATTATTAGCGTGAGGTTGAGCATTGGTCATGTAAAACTGGAATTAAATAAATATTCCACAATTCTAGGTGCTTTAGAGCAATTCGATTATTTTTTCAAAAGTTTAAGTTGTTCAATACTGTTGAATCAACAGGTATGTGACGCACTAATCTCTACTTCCCTCAAAAAGGGCACTTAGGTCCCCTTGCCAACTTGTCAATAAGAGTGTGCGTCCACGCCCAGTGTCCCGCACTCTTCTCATTAATTCATTTTCCTTCCTTGGAAATCAGGGTTTTGAGCGGAAATTTTACTAGACCCTTTACTATTCTGGATCCGTGACATTGTCTGGTAAGATAAATAATGAGGTTTTGGTCCACGAATTAGATCGTAAAATTCACTCGGACTGAGACTGCAGATAGGCTCACTGGCCATAAAACAGTCACGTGGTGGCAATTAAAGTCAGTTTTATGGTTTTGGGGAGTCGACACTATATCGCATATAAAGTTAAATCGCACTGACGTGGAGCTTCGTTTTCTTTCTCTGTAGACCATAGAGGTGTTCATTGACTGCACCAGCAACTGCTTCTAACAAGCCAGATTGCTATGGACTGGGAACACACCGACCGGATTTACTCGGGCGACCGAGGGCCAGCTCTAGGTAAGTTCAAGTTGGTTTATTTCGGTTTTACGCTTCTGTAGTAGAACAAAGTTTTCTTTAGGCCCTCGGTAAAACAATGAGCAGAACGGAAATGCACTCAGTTCTTTCTGCGCTAATTGGGGGGTTTGCATTGTGAATACCTGCTTGCCGGCTTGCTTTGTTTAACTAATTTCGTCCTAATATAATATTTTTGCTCCTTGCTCTGCATAAAGTATTGATTTGTATGACTTTGTTTACTTTTTTGTTGCATCAATCTCACCCTTCAGATATTGATGAAAGCCCCACGCCACACCAGATAGTGTCCATCTATCTATCTATCTATCTATCTATCTATCTATCTATCTATCTATCTATCTATCTATCTATCTATCTATCTGCAAAAATATTCCATTGTTCAGAAGATAATTTTGAGCTATCAGTATGGATATAATTATGAACAAGTTTTAGCACAACTGTGGTTATCATAATCGATCATACTGTTTTATGTTATGTTAACGACACATAAAACGTATTATTCTCGGGGGAAAATATTAACGATAATGCAGAAGTTGTGTTGAGGAAATGCGCATAACAACCGCACACTTCAACTGATGAGAGCGAGCTAGAGATGAAGAGAAAGACAGAACTCGACAGACAATGAAGGAGAGAGGGAGAGGGACTGAAGAAAAATGTCTTTGCTCCTGGTTCACCGTGAGGTCAGTGGCGGCAGGAAGATGAATGTGCACACGCCATAAACCACCAGCAGAGCTCGCTTTTGGCCAAGTTCAGTGTCACCCGCATTGGCGCCCCTTTCTCTTAGAATAGAAAAGAGAAAGAATAATAACTCCCGCGTACACCTTTAATTGCAGAGACTCTCGATAGGATACGTGGTTCAAGAATCTGGATACAGCATGGGTATCAGTAAAAGGAAATTTAAGGCCATCAGGCCATACCTTATATATCAGGTCAAGCTGCCTGCAGACACAAATTTAATTAATATTTTTGGCCTAACATTACCTGAAATGATAATTGGAAGGTATAAATAATATATGTGAGAAAACGACTGTAATGAAAAGAAAGTTGATGAGTTTGAAGGCTTGTTTGTGTCCATCTGTTTATTTGTGTTTGTCTGAGAGAAAGAAATCGTAAAGGTAGGGGGAGGATCGAGGTCAAAAGTTTACAGCAGAACAAGTAGCTGTCATCTGTTCTTGTAGAGCGCAGTGCCACTTTTATAATGGCACAAAAGATGGAATAGCTGTGAATCCCGTGAGTTCTGGTATAACCTCACGATGAACTCTGCAAGCTGGGTGACCCTAAGTTAGCATCCCAAGAGACTACCTACTCCGCCAATTCCAAAGATTGAGTATTCCGTTTTTATTAAGGGATTTGATTGGTGAATTTCCTCTGAATAAATAGTATTTGATGACCAAAAGTTCAACAATACATTTGCATTTACAAATGGTAATTTCGGAACGAGTTCAGACTTCAAAGGTGTTTATTGTTTAGCACCTTGAAAATTAACATTCGTTAAGTTTAAATAAAGAAAATAAAAATACATAAATCAATATGTAGTAAAAATACTATGCAAGTAAAACAATTATGTTTTAGTAATATTAAATCTAACCAGTATAGCGAGAAAAAACAAGGGAGCCGCGAAATTAAGAACTGCAATAAAATGATAAAATACAACAAAATTATAAATATAAAAATAATATAAAATAATATAATTTAGCACTCGTCACTTTGGGAAGAATCAAAAACGTTACATACAAGTCATAAACAAACATATATATCGCGAATAGATAAAACCTTCTGAGAAACGTCTAAGGTATCAATTTGTGGAATAGAAAATGTACAGAATAATTCAAAAATCTGATTTCAAATAAAATTGTCTAAAGCTTTGTTTTATGTTCAATTTGAGTGCAGGGGGTATATAGACGAAACGATGACAATTACTAATTCATCTTATAGGACACCAGAGATAGTACGGCAAAGCACAAAATTACACGGGGAGGTGTGTAATTGCGGGATACAGCAAATCATGCGGTTGAAAAAAATTGATAAAAAGCAAACAAACATTCAATAGGAGTATAATTTTGCAATTCTGTCCTCAAATATGATATCCTAAATACTATAGTATTTTCTACAAGGGGTTGGGTCAAGTGAACATGATAATACGCTGGATTAAACTGAACTTGAAGCCATTGTTTAAAAATGATTTGTTGTTTTATAAAGATAACATTTGTATAAAGTTTGCTGGCAAAATGTAATTTGCCATCTACATTATTAGTGTTTTAATTATTTTAGTTGGTTTAACGTGTAAGCCTATTTATATATTATTTATTGGCAGCTTCTCGTTTTACATAATACAATGTTTGTAAAATTCACCTTTAATACCCTGAGAGATATTCAGTTGAGTTAAAACAAATTAATAACCCATAAAGGCATTGAAATAACCTTAATCAAAGATTAATAAAATATTCTTTTTTATTCTTATTTATTTATATCAGCGTGTTTGGCTTTAGCCCGCTGGTTTGTTTAAAAGAAGAGAGCGGTGTGAATAAGGAAAACAGACGACATTGTATCATTTTATATGCGGCTCTTGTAAATTATTATTTTGATAATTGTTATTATTTACTTATGCATATATTTTCTTTTGATAAAACCGTTTAGTCAAAATAACTTAATTGTCGTTACAAATCCTAATTTATTTTAAGAAGTTAAATCAAATACAACAACATTATTATATTATTATAACATTGTACGTTGTACTACTACGTTGTTGGTATAGATTTGGCATATGCTGGTATGTGTATATATATATATATATATATATATATATATATATATATATATATATATATATATATATATATATATATATATATATATATAAATTATTAATACGCTTATTAAATTAAAAATGTATTTGTATATATGTCGACCTCAAGAAGGACGCTGTTCCCTGAGTGGATAAACGAAGTCCAAGGCCGGGGTAAACGCAAGGTCACCACGTCTAACAAATATGAAAATGTCACCTTTTCAGAGGGCACGCCTTGTTGTTTAACAAAGACTGTCAATGAACAAGATTAATAAGCGGCGAAATGGACACTGAGTCACTAAGAGGTCAAACTGAAGTTATCTCTGTACAGCTATTAAAGAAAGTAGACAGAGCTGTGCTATAGATGAGGAACAGCACGTGGCGCAGTTTAGTTAACATAAACATCGAGCTGACGTGGATATTTAAACATAAGTTTTCAGCTCAGAATGGCTCTTGATTCACTATATGGAAATCCTAAGGAATAAGAACTTAGAAACTACCTGTCACAAGAGGGATGCATCTTTATTTTCGTTTATCTAGGCAGGAAACCTACCATGTCAGCTACAGGATTGGCGATATTTTGTTCAGTAACACAAGGTAGGGCTTTTGAGTTATATTTTAGAGTTGATTAATCGTTACAATTCAACAAATTTATTAGAAATATAGTAATAGATGAAATACTTTTTGTCGGTCATTTCACAGAAAACGAGAAGTAGATGATAAAAAATATTAATAATAATTGCCGTTTTATTATTTTTATGTTTATTATATTGAGATTGATGTTAATAAGATGTTCATTATTATTTTATTATTTTGAGCGATTTTTAGATCATTTTATTGCCATTACTATTGTATATATAAGCATCAACGTGTATTACTTTAAATACAAAAAAGCCAACTAATATATATAATTGATAATACAAGCTGTGGCTGCTTGCAGATATGGTGGCTAAACAGGTCCTGAAGCAAAGACAAAGTTAATTTGTTGTCATTTTATTTGTTTGCTTTACAGTATGTCCACTTGAGTTTAACTGGACAGTTTTTTTTAGAAATTATATAGGCCTATGACAGCACATTTTGTCTACTTTGAGGCAGTAAAGAATACCACATTTCTATATTTAGACAATTTTTTTATTTCTTGCTTTGACTGAAGATCTATGATAAACTAGAATAGAATATAACCGCTCGTGGTGGATGCTTTCGGTACTTTGACTGCTGGGCAGATCGTCTACTGATGAGATTCCGCAAACAGTTTACGATGTAAATGGTTGGACACCCAAACTTAAGTATTTTTTTCAATCGTGACTGTTATAAGTTAAAACTAAAGCCTTACGATGGTAATGCTGTTGCTTGTTTGAAAAACGTTTCTTTGCTACTCATTAGCAGGTGCATAGTTAGTGTGAGTACAATGAAATAATTGCTTTTGTGAAAGTGGTCGTGGGCCTTCTTATTTTGAGCAACCTAAAGAAACTGGGACGTCCCTGAAAGGTACAAAACCTCGGGTCGTGGTACACAACAAACGAGATTTTTAGCACATTTATCATTAGAAAGGGCAATAACAGTGCAAGGGGATGCTTTCGTGATAAATCATGTCTTGTTACACTCAGTTATTTATCAATGTGTAACATTTAACATAGTCTACATTTAGCCAGTTTTGTTTTCTGTATGATGCAGATGATAACTGTATCGAATTAATTTCTGATATGTTTTTATTTGATAACAAAAACGACGTACAGACCTCCCGAACACATTTTTGCTGTGCTGATGCCTGGCTTGCCATTGGTGCTTGTTTACACGATGCCAACAGGAGGCGCTGATTGGTCGCATTTCTCACGTGACCGAGCAACTTTGTACATTTGACAGAGGAGTAGGTGGGTTTTGGAGAGATCAGAAAACGACAGCACCATAAAAATTAGAATTGTTGCACTTTTTCAAATTAATGATCATGAGTTCCTACTTGATCAATTCAAATTACATCGAACCTTCTTTCCCACCCTGCGAGGAATATCACCAGAACGGATACATGCCCGTATCCTCTGATTATTATGAACGGCCGAAAGACGCGGGCTTCCCCCATCACGAGGAGGCATCATACCCGCGATCAAACTACCAAGAGCCGAGCTATGATTACGGTAATGTGTCAACCAACGATCTCAACGATTTCAGCGACCGTCATCACGCGCAACCTCAATCCGTTCCGCAGAATCATGGACCCCGCCTCACCACAGAAAGCTGTGTAGGTTCGGATGGAAACAAGGACTGTAGCCTCGTGTCAGACGCTCTCCCGGGCTCACAGAAGAGTAAAGAACCAGTGGTGTACCCCTGGATGAAAAAAGTCCATGTTAATACCGGTAAGTAATGTACACGAACAATAAAAGCTCTAGAAGCCCTGAGGAGGGCGTTCGTCGGAAATCGTGTAGGTAACCCAGTTGTAATTGCTCATTTAGAGGATTTACTGCTGTCGAAATGAAGTCGCGGTGATTGGGAGTTTTCGCAAATTTAATTCCCTCGATGTCCACCATTTGCTATTTGTTCGTATGACCCAAAATAAAATATGTTCATAAACGAGATAACACTAAATAGTCCTTTTAATTTAGCAATTTTTGACGCATGTTGCAATGTTACCAACATTATTTAAAGATCGCGTAAGCTATGAGGGAATCATCATCGGAGAGCGATACATTGTTTCTTACTCTACTCGTTTAGTGCTCTACAAATATTTTATAAGTGTGCTAATTATCCGACATCTCACTAATACCTGAGAATGTCAATAACACCTGCTTGGTTATGTGTTTGTGTGTTTAGTGACCGCCAGCTACTCTGGAGGAGTGCCCAAGAGGTCTCGCACCGCCTACACGCGCCAGCAGGCTCTTGAGCTTGAGAAAGAGTTCCATTTTAACCGATACCTGACTCGACGTCGACGTGTGGAGATAGCGCACACTATGTGTCTTTCTGAGCGTCAGGTGAAAATCTGGTTTCAGAACCGCCGCATGAAGTGGAAGAAAGACCACAAGCTGCCCAATACAAAGATCCGCTCCTCGAGCTCTGCACCCTCCAACCATCACGTGAAAACGGACGCCACTCAGCAGCAGCAAACGCTGCTTCCCACGCCGTGTTCCTCTAACCTATAGTGCTAGAAGCAAATCGGCACAAACGGAACTGAACAGGAAAGAAGAATACATAGCAGTATTTGGATCGGAACTTCACAGGGTTACTTTTTATTCAATGTCCAATGTGGCAACCTAACCTCGCATTCACAACCTCTTCCTCCATTCATGTTTGAGTTGGAAATCCCATCCTTCCTGTAAAATAGTTTTGCCTCCCTTAAAGGAACAACAGTAGAATGTACTTTAACTTGGACAATGGCTCGTTATGTTTTCTGTCTTTAACCGAGTCACTTAGTCTTGCTTGTGAGGATCAACGCTATAGTGACGCGTGTACAAACTGAAATTTTAACATGAAGGCACAATAATAGGAATAATCTTCCAGAAGTAGTTATCTCATTTGTCTTAGTATCATATTTTAGAGTGTTGTTAAGTGTATTTACGTCATCAAAGCTGTGAATATTCGTGTATTTGGTCATTTGTATATTGGTAAGTTGTTTTAGTAAGCCTGTGTGCAAGTAATTGTAGGCTAATCGTGATAATAATAAATATGACTTTATTGTGAATTATATTTCAAGTTAATTCGTATGACCAGGATGGATTTTGTTAATGGGCTGTTTCCTGAAGCTTGATAGCAGTTTATTAGTTATTTTATTCTATAAGAAAATCCTAAAAAGCACAGACTAAGTTTTTACCTCTGACTAATTATGTACAGCGCTATTTAGATCAATGATTAGGTTTGCTTATTTGTTGGCATTACATTATACGAGTTTACGGAAAATGTGCACTTTACAAGTCAAATTACTTTGATATATATATATATATATATATATATATATATATATATATATATATATATATATATATATATATATATATATATATAATTCCCAATACTATCGTTTTGGCTTTAATGACAAATTAATATTGATTGTGTGTTTTAACGCTCCTTGAGCTTGTGATGTCTAATTCTGTTCCACTTATTATTTAAGAATAATCTTTAGTACACATCGACGTAGTTTGCACCGCCCGATTGCTTCATTTTAATATTCCACATAAGGTAATTTATTGTTAGAGTTAAATGGTCATTTTTTAAGCTGCTCCATATCTAGCACATTTTTATGCCATCCAAAATAAAATTTTGCTTTCCAAAATAAAAACTTTCTCCTGAAATCTATTGAAATGAATTAGAGACGGACAGTAGACTACATACTGGTTTAAACTACTGATGGGGTCAGGCAGAGGACACAATTAGCTGTCCAATCATCAAACTAAGCACTGCGTATGACCCCTTAACCTTTGACCTCGGCATTTTCAGCACCCTCTAGACCATGATCTTTTTACTCTTCGAACACATGGGGCAGTAGTGGAACTTGAATATGTATTTGAAAATTCAGGGAGAAACCAAAAACTACTTCGTGTTTAGGTATAGCGTACTTTGTGCGCCTTAATTGACATTAAATATAAAGTTAAAATCTGCAAAATTACTCGCGCTGGAACAACCTTTTCAAAGACAATCTAAATTTCTTAATAAAACACAAACTATACAATAGATTACTTAATTTGAAAAAACGAAAATAATGGTAAGTTACAAGTGATTGCAAATTAGGTATCATATTTTGGTGTTTAATGTCAATCTACACACAGACAACAACATCAACTTGACTTTTGAATCCGAACAATATCTGGTCTGTTTACCACTTTGTGGAACTTGAAATCTGCGTGGGTTTTTTACTATTTAGAGAAAAAAAACGCAAACTTCGGCCCTTAAATAGTCGTGGTCAATCATCATTGATTGAAATCTTGACAGACAGGAAATTTGAACTTCCATCATGACATCAGTAGCTCACCTCCCAATCTACCATACTTAAATTTTAATTGACTGGCTCACATGACCTTATTAAATAATAGATACCCCTTGGTTAGAAATAGATACTGAAGGTTCGGTGGGATTTTTCACTTTGCAGTTTACCGTCGATTTAGCGAGAACTGGAACCGACCCGGTGCTTATTTTCCGGTCAGTCTTCAAGACGAGGTTTTTAAATCTTATTTTTTTAAGTTTACCACGTGCATTAAAAACTTAGAGTGAGACTACATTTTTACACGTTTGTTTGTTTATTAGGCTAAACTTTTTGTAGCTTTTGTATCTTCAATGAATTACTGTCATTTTTGAGGTTAGATGCTGATGGCAAAGTGATTTATTGAAGTTTGTGTGAATCACTGTAATTTTGTATTTGGTAATACTTCAGCTATACTTTTCGACTTAATGAATATTTTAGTTACAAGGCAAATGCAAACCGGTGCAATAGTACATTTTATTATTATTATTATTATTAACATTATAATTATAATTATTATTGTTATGTTTTAGCTGTTCATAAGACGGATGTGTCAGTCTCTTGTGTTTTGTAACAAAACATAGGCTACTGAATTGTGCAGAATTAAATTTTTGCCATCCACATTAAACAAACGTTTTTCGAATTCAGGGTAAAAACATTTAAGCAGTCCAAGATCATTCTCGTTTTTATTGTCACGCTCTTCAAACTGCGTTGATCTGTACATATTTTTCATATATTGTCTTCGTCTGCGTGTGGTAGTAATTTTAGTTTGCCTTAAGAGCTCCAAATGTCAGCGATGAAAACAGATTTGTTCTTTCCCCTGGCGAGACTCCATGCAGGTCTGCAGTTCCTTATTAAATAATAGCCTACTTATATAAAAAAATAAGTAAATAATAATGATAACAGTAAACATAACCATAATAATAATAATAATAAAAAGACCGGAATTGTTTAGTTTATTTCAATGTGGAGTGAGTATGTGTGCGCTCTGTCCTGGTCAGAGACAGTCCCCCAGGGACTTCGACAGGTTTGCGGTGTTTCTCGCAATACCCACCCCCCAAAAAATTACAAATAATAATAATAATAAATAAAACCGGGGTAATTCTTAGTTATAGCAATCAGAAATTAATAAAACAATAAATAAATAAATAAATAAAAGTCCGCGTGTGTGTGAGGGAGATTTAAAAGACACTTAATAAATCACATGACATCACAGTAATTCAACTCTTTCAATTTGAAGATCTATAACGCACTGCTATTGCACTAGAATCAAATAAGTTAACGCGGTCTTAAGTCCTTTATTTGAATGTAGAACTAAAATAATAATATAGTTCAGCACATGTTAAAATCTGGAAAAAAACATTTGTACTCCAAGTTGTGGCTTTTCCGAGAACAATGCATTGGTGCAAGGGGGGATCTGTCCTGCATCGCCGAGGTGATTAATTATCTACGGGACTTCACAGCGTCTGTGGATGAGCTTTCAGCTAAACACTCTGCTGCCGGAAAACAAGCCTCAAATAGTCGTAAAGAGAAGGCCTCTTTTCGGGACATGTCTTCTTTCTTTTGTTTGTTGAGGTAGACTTGATAGATCACGGCTGTGTGAAAAGATGGTATGGCTAAAAGTTATTATATCTAAGTAGCCTACCTTCTAGTGTTAAAACATGTTCAGTTTTTTTTAGTGTGTTGCAGTGTTGACACAAGCAAGCTCACAGATACCAGATGTGTTTACCACCGATATTAATAACATTAACTTCCATTACTTACTTGACTGATACACCGTTATCACCGAGAGAGGGCCACCTTGCACACATATATATTAGATTTTAAAATATGTCAGGCAAATTACCAAATAACTTACGTTGTATTTTAAGAGACATGGTCAAAGGGCAAAATCGGCTAAAATCTTTTTTTTATTGATTTTGTATAGAAATAATATTATTTTACCCTATTGTGCTAATATGATCTATTCCCTTTTCCAGTATCAATGCCATATAAGCAGACTATTAATGTAACGAGGTCCAAATATATTTTTAAAAAATCTGGGATGTTTTAACACAAATTTGGTTAAAACATGGACAAACCAATTAAAATTTAATCAAGCTGGATTTGTCCATTTTTTACACAAAATTTTGTTAAAACGAATGAAGATTTTTCTGAAATATGCTTTTATGGATCCAACCTAGCCAACAAACATTAAGGTTCACGCTTTGTTTCTGCTTAAATACAACTCAAAATAGTAGTCCATACATGCTGCTTTTATCTTTGTTATCCGACTAAAAGGGGACGAACTACACTCGCCATTAATGATTCACAGATAAAAAAGATTTCCTCTTTAAAAGACGATGGGTCACGTGAGTGGGGCGCATAATATGGTTGCGATATTATGATGAAGGGGGTGGATGGCATACGAACCCCGGTCTGCTGTTGTGCTGATAGCGCTAGTCTACTTCACCACAGCGGGGCTGGGTCATTGTGGACTTGCAGTAATGCCGGAGATATAGGGAGAGAAAAAATGTAAAAGAACGAAAGCACCATACGTTTTGCGGATGATGCTATACAGCTGTCATGAACGGATATGTTTTTCCACACTGAAAAAGACAGAAAGTCCTGCGCACCGTGAGGATGGATTTTATTTTGAGGTATTTCCGCTGATTGTTCATTACTCTCGTGAGTTTTTGTGGCTCAAAGAGAAGGTAATTTAGCGTACAAAGGCGGATAAACATAAGAGAGAGTAGGAATCAAAATATTTAAATAAACTCAACTTAAAGCATTAGAAAATCTACCTTTTTTCATCTCTTAGGCGGCAGTGAAACAAACATTACACTCGTAAATGTGAACCTAATTGTTACATACATTAACATAAATGTAACATTTCTTTAAGCAGCACTGCAAATGTAATATTGTATACAAAGAACTATAAAAGCTTAGACTGAATTTTTAAATAAATGTTTTCAGTGGGAGATCGTGCAAAACAGATTATCACTTACTTTCACTCAAGTTGAGGAACAAATGCTTTTCTTATTAGCAATACGTCTGTATTTAACAAAAGATACATTTAAAATACACGTAGTAAAAAAACATACCGTTAAACAAATTGTATAAAACAATACAGTTTATCACAGATATTATGGACTACGATCTATAGTTTCTAAAAACACTTTTTTCTTAAACAAAAAAAAACTCTCCCAGTTTTTTCGATGTATAATTATGTTAATTATATATCCTTAGTTATTTATATTTTTTTGTTTGTTTGTTTTCATGTTTTGATTTTAAATATGAGAATGATTGATGATGATGTCTTTGTGTTAGACGTGGACTCGGCAACTCTTGTGTTTGGCTGTAAAGCTCTTTAGCTCGTAGTGGGAGTGTAAACTGGGTTTTCTCAGAAAAATAAATCACAAGACAGCGAATAAAGCTCAACAGAGCAGTGGCGGCCCGTTTGTTGCGGAGCCTCGCATGGGAAACGAGGATATAATATAAGGAGTATCATCCAGAAGCACGCTGCGGCACGGGGTCACGACGCCCGAGTCTTGATTTATGGGCTGGGGGACTTAGGGCAGCCGCTGCTCGAGAGCTAATGACTATTCGATCTAAATTCTCTCGAAAGGAAACAAAATGGAGGAGAACTCGATACATTTTGCTTGATGTTTTATTCCTTGTCATATTTCTTTTGATTTATTTATTATTTTTACACAAGCATCAATGTACTTTATGGCTTTAAAAATAAATCTATTATTTTGATTTAATTGGTTTTCCCCTTTATTTATTACATGCATTGACCTGTTTGTAGTGCTAGTAACTGCATTAGCAAAAGGTGTAAGAATTAAAATATAGATTTTTCATTCAGGTGTGAGAACAAGTTTTTTTTAGTTTGTAAGCTAATTGGTGTGAAATACCATGAACGTTTTGCAGTAATTATATATATATATATATATATATATATATATATATATATATATATATATATATATATATATATATATATATATATATATATATATATATATATATATATAAATAAATAAATAAATAAATATATATATATATATATATATATATATATATATATATATATATATATATATATATATATATATATATATATATATATATAATAGATTTGGTTTTGTTGTGGAGTGTATAGATTGCAGTTGCAGTTTGCAATGAACTTGTGCAATGAATTGCGATAAATAAAAAATAAAATGTAATGTTTTGACATGAAATGACAGAAATGAGTGGTAGAAAAACGCGTTTATTAATTTTTATCATTAATTTTATGTACATCACAAATCACCCAGTGAGTCATAACGTTGCATTATTATTTACATTTCTCCTTGTTTTTACTGTTTTAAAATGAAAATGCAACAAAGAAATTATGCTTTTTTCTTGTCATAGATCTCCCTACAAATGAATGTGCCCCAGTACTAAAGCAACGGGAGCTGTTTTGTTTAAGGTGAGCTCTCTATTGCATTACATAACTTTAATACATACACACACGTACACACATTATATATATATATATATATATATATATATATATATATATATATGTATATATATATATATATATGTATATATGTATATATATATATATATATGTATATATGTATATATATATATATTTATATGTATGTATATATGTATATATATATATATATATATATATATATGTATATATATATATATATATATATATATATATATATATGTATGTATGTATGTATGTATGTATGTATGTATGTATGTATGTATGTATGTATGTATGTATGTATGTATGTATGAGTGTATGTATGTATGTATTTATTTATTTATTCATTTATTTCGCACATGCACAAATAGAAAACACACCACGGGGATCTTGGATCAGCATGAGAAATGTGTATATAAAGATATATATACACACACTTACATGTATATTAGGATATAAACCCAATACACACTAAACTGTAACTATTGTCTATTTTGACAATTTCTGGAATTTTTACAAATAAATCGGTAATTTTATCTAGTCTACATTTCGATTAGATTTCAGCGCCATCAATGAAACTTCTTAGTCATCATTCTATTGAAAGAAGGGGAAACAATAGCGTTAATGTCCAAAAATGCTGAAATTGTAGGAAAACACCATACGCAAGGATTTTAAAATCCCACTCACCAACCCACGCCGCCTGCTCTTTTCTCTTTAGTTTTGGTAATCTGTAATCCAGGGGTACGGACATATAGAGTTTGACCAAGAAAATAGACAAGCTGATGTTGGTAATTCATTTGTATACAAAACCCCCCTCCCACAAACCTTTGATTTTATTGCTGGTAGTCCGTGGTCGAATCCTAATCATCAATTTTTCATTTCATTTGTTGAATGAATGGATCTTACTCAAATCTTTCAATGTATTATTGTTGTTTTGATTACTGATGCTACGATTTATAAATTAACTTGTAATTATAAATATTCTAAGGCAGTCCTTTTATGACGAATAGCAATTGTGTTTCAGTTTTAAATTCTTTAATAACCGAAACAACGTTGATACAATCAAGCTTACATTTGACAAACTTCTAACAAATTGTCTAGTTCTAAACATAATCTTTAAACTGTAGATTATATTACGTTGTGTTTATTCCGCACTGACTGTTTACAAGGTAGTAGGACTGCTTTTTGTGCTTGAGAAGGCGCTTAATTTGCATGATTTTTCTTCTCTACTGTGACGTTCTGTTTCGAGGGAGTTCATTGGGGTGTGCATGAGTATGTGTTAACGTGCTAGTTTGTGCACGTTCGTGGAACAAGAGAGACTCACTAGAGCGCAGCCCATGGTGGCATTTAGTATAGATCCGAGAACTCAGGCGTTCATTTAGCAGAATGTAATATGTGTGCTAGTGTGAATGTGCCTAATCCTTACGAACAGGGCGCACGAGACAATTTTAGTTATCTAGCCGCTATACTGATCTGCGTCAAAAAAAAAACTGAAGAAAAGGAATCTGAGACCTCGAGAGCTGCTTTACTGCAGATACGTCCCATGACTACTGCAAGTGCAGCTCTTGCTTTATTGTCCTCTCGATTTAGCTTTATCCTGGACCGCTGTTTGATCGATTTCTGCCGCTGAATGAGAGAACTCGCGGCGTGCTGCGCGCTGCTCGTCAGAGAGGAAGGTAAGCAGGACAGAGGCAGGGTTCTCGCAATGCTGTTAAATGGCGAGTTTGTGATTTATGACCGCGCGACTGAAATCTCGGTTCAGGGAGAGTTCATACTCGCACACACTCGCTCACTCACAGTCAAGCCAGATTCCTCCCGTGCAGCAGCTGGGTCTCTTGCTTTGTAGCTTTAGCTTCTTTTATTTTAGCTTTCCATGTGTATTATAGTGCCAGAGAGCGAATTTTTGAAATTCAAGCATAGATGGCTGATTTTTAATCTAAAGAGGCCTCTTTGTTACTTTTTATTTAATTAAATAGTATCGTGGTGTGACGTTATGGCCTGATTTCTGTTTTATAGCCGTTGTGGAAACTCGATTTTACATAGAATGCTGTTTATATTGAGCCGATTACTACTGTATTATCATTATTGTTGTGCACTATTGATGTTGAGAAACATGCAATTTTAGTCTATTGGCATAATTTTTATTTATTTGTTAATTTATTTTATATTTGTTTATAATCTTCGTTTTGTTTTGTTAATAAAAGTTTATATACAAACGTGGGTTTGAGATATATTAAGCAATGTATATATCTTTCGAATATAAAATAATACTTTGATGCAGGTTTTTATTCGTTTCAGTGGTCACGAGCTTCCGGCGATAGCATTTTCCTGGCTCGGTGACCCCTTCATGCGTCCACTTATGCCAGTTACAGTTACCATTGTACTTTATTTGGGGTTGGCGATGAAGAGCTCATATAACGTGGTTATGGGGACGCGTGTTAGCCCGGTTTTTCAGGTTTTCTGCTACTACTGCTTTCGAACCCAAACAATACACGCAAGGGCTTGAATTTTACTTGTCACGAAACACCTTACGAACTAAAATCAGATGAAAGAATAGCATATAGCTAACTAATACATAACATTTGTTTAAAATATGAAATTGTGTAGGTAACAATTGACTGTTGCTAATTAATTAAGTTTAGCTGATAGTTTATTTTAGTTCTCATGACTTAAATTTGCAACAAAGTTCTGTTTTTTTTTCAGAAAATAAATATTGTTTTAATGTGCTTATGTGCATAAAAAGGTTTGGTTGTTTCAAAGCAAATTTGGATAAAATAATGACGCAAACAGGTTAGCCCTGTTTTTTGAGTTAGCCAATATTTTTAAATTTCGACGAAACAAATTAGTTTTTTTTAGACTGTATTTATTTTTAACCGGGTTGTTAACATGGCTTTTTATTGGAAAGTGTGATTGAGTTTCATTGTTTAAACGGCGATCATGTTCTTAGTGGTGTACAGTTATGTTGTCTATTGTCGCAGATGACCATGAGGTAAGTGGTGACCGGCTCTCCCAGCCTCGCCACACTGTCAGACGAGCTTTGAAAAGTAAGATGGATAGGCCTCATTTTCACCCGCTCACCGTGTCTTCTCTCACCGTAGGTTCACCCGTAGAGCCCATTGGCGAAGAGGTGTCACGTGACTACGTTGGGCCAATGTTCTTCTACAAAGGTGTCAGGACCTTGTCAGAAAGAGAAATAAACATTGGGAAACGGCGAGATGCAAAAGGCAACCTACTGCGACGGCTCGGCAATTTACAGTGGCTTCCCCTATCAAAGCGCAAACGGTTTAGGTTATGATGCCAATCAGCAGCAATATCTCCAGGCCATTCATGTGGAAAGTGAGTACCATCGACCGGCCTGCTCTCTGCAGTCCCCTGGTATATCTGCAGGTCTGCACAAATCCAATGAAATTTCCGAGGTCTGCCAACAAATTAACGGGACACAAGCCCCAGTACCAGACACCTCCGACAACAACCAGCCCCCTACTGCCCCTTCTGGACCAGCGTCCCCCAATTCCATGAATCAAAATCCGAGCAATGATTCCGCCGCAAAGAATCCAGGACACGAATCACCAACACCATCCACAAGGAAACAAATTTTCCCTTGGATGAAGGAGTCCCGTCAGAACACAAAGCAGAAATCCTGTAGTATCATTTCAGGTGATTACATAAACCACATTACAGCATCTAAAATTAAACTTGCATAGATATTAATATGTTCAACTGAATATAAAAAACGAATACACGTTATCGCATCTAATTTTAGACAGTTTATTTGTTATTACAATTTATTTAGCATATCTGCTGTCACTTTTGTAAAAAAAAAAAAAAGGTCTGCTGACTGATATCATGTTAAATGCATTGCCTAGAAATGCATTATTCAATTATTTAAAAGCCAAATTCCGGCAATTGAGGATACAATTGGATAGTGATTTATTGTATTATATGCATGATGTATTATTGAAAAGATGTAGTACTTTTCCATGGCGCAGTCATATGGTGTCTGATAGCTACAATAACAGCACTCAGTCTTGTAAGCAACATTAAAGCAATGGATGTATCATGTACAGATGTTGTGCAGTAGGGACCATTTACTTGGACATGCGCAATAACGCTTTCGTTTTACTTTTTTGTACTCATACAGTAGAGAGCTGCGCTGGAGACAAGAGTCCCCCTGGTTCGGCCGCCTCTAAGCGCGCTCGTACAGCATACACATCTGCTCAACTCGTGGAGTTGGAGAAAGAGTTCCATTTTAACCGTTACCTCTGCCGACCACGACGAGTGGAAATGGCAAATCTGCTTAACCTGACGGAAAGGCAGATTAAAATATGGTTCCAGAATCGCAGGATGAAGTACAAGAAAGACCAGAAGGGGCTTGGAATGATGCCCTCTCCTGGAGCACAGTCTCCTCACAGCCCAGTATCCTTGTCATCCGGGGGCGGAGGAGGGGGTGGGAGTGCATATTTAAGTTCAATGCATTCTTTGGTTAACAGCGTACCCTATGACTCACCCTCTCCAGCATCCTATAACAAACCTCAGTCTAATACGTACAGCCTTCCCACGTCATATCCTCCTCTAAACAACTGCCCGCCTTCCCAGAAGCGGTATCAGGGGACTGGTACAGCCACTCCAGAATACGACACGCATCATCTACAAGGCAACAACAATTACGGAACGCAAGTGCAGGGCAGCCCTGTCTATGTCAGTGGCGGTGGAGGTTACTCGGATTCTTTGGTGGGTATGGGGGCCTCGGTTTTTGGCCTGACGCATCTACCGCATCCATCTCAAGGCAATATAGACTACAATGGCGCTATTACCATGGCAAACAGCCATCAGCAAGGAGCGTGCGATCCAAACCCATGCACATTCACAGACCTAACACCACACTATTCTCAGGGAAGAATTCAGGAAGCGCCCAAACTGACGCATTTATAGTGGCGCTACAGTGTATTTTGTCCCCGTCAACGGCACACATTTGGGTTCCTTGTATTGACTGAATAGCTGCGTTTATTGGGTTCATAGTTTTCCTGACCTTGCCTCAGGTGAAACGACCTTGTTGTTGGTTCTACTTTACACGTTTAGAAAGGAAAATGAAGTTCTTCTAAGCTCAAATGCCATGGTATCATGGGGATATATTTAGGCCTTTTTAAACAAATCCGATACAGGGTAAGAGCAAAACACAATTTTATATGTTATGTATAAATGTGAATTTAAGTATTCAAATTTGTTCGCAGTCCACGATTTCTTTTCTGTTTTGCATTTTGCACTTGAGGAAATATCCATGTTATTCAGCAGTCTTAAAATACAGCGTGAGTGTCTTTAAAATGTATTTATTTGTTTCCATGGCCAGTAGATTGTGTTATTTAGCCCAGTTCCTCCAGAAAATGGGTAGAAGGGAAACACTTTTCCCTGTAATATCAAAGGTGAAACACATGAACAAATAAATGTAAAAAGGCAAGACTATTTATGAAAGGTCAAAGTGTTCGAATACTAGTGTGTGCGAATGTTAACCATGCCATGCTTAAACAGTCGAAAGTCAACGATCAAATGCTCATACTTTTTTATTTGTTCAAATATTTAGGCATTCCATGTTAGATATTCCATGCTGCTCCACTTCTGAAAAAAATAAATAAATAAAAGAAAGAATCTAACTGACGGGGTTACGTATTTGCGTTGGAATCACTCAACAAAACGATCAGACACAGAAAATAGGCAATCGGAATCTTATATCTTGCTCAAATGCGGCTGTTTACTTCAAATTAAGCAAAATGCAGAGAAATTGGTATGAAAAGGCATTAAGAGAAAATTAAACGGCTACAGTGTAATGGTGAGACGTCATTTCCTGCAGTCCTGCATGTTTTGAAAAGTGCAAGCAATCCCATTCATTGTGCTAAGAGTCTTCTATAGGCCTCTCGTGGTGCCTGTGGGAGAAATGTTTTAAATGCCTTTTTGGCATTTTTAGGCCAACAACAACGTAATGTGTAAAAACATTAGCAACATAAGCAATACAATTAATTAATGTTGTAGTTAATAATAATAATAATAATAATAATAGAAAAAGTTTGACAGTTTATAGTTTATTCACTTAAGGCCAACAATAACTTTACAATTAATAATAACTGACATACACAATCATTTTTACCAATACACTTTATTCGTAAATTTAACAAGACGATCCATAATAAACAATTAACTGAGCGTGCGCTGGAAAAGGGGGATAAAGGGAATAACAGTTGGTGTGGAAACCTTAATTTGATAAACTCAAATAAGGTTTTGTTGAAATAACAGGATGTTTTCGACAACGTGAGAAAAGCTCCACCCCCCCACACAGTAGGCTAACCTCTCTTTCCTCTAAACCTCGAGAAAAGCTTTTTAATGATTCAAACAGAAATTTCACCAGAACGAAAGTCTTTATTACACCAAAATAGTATGAATATTAATTCATAGAATTATGCAATAAAACATAATTAAAAAATAAAACATCCAAAGCAAATAACTTCGTTAAATGTTAACGTATGTGCGTGTAGGCTAAACATGAAATGCTAGGTAATTACTTCGAGACAAACACGTAAATCTATCAAATGTAGCCTTTTCAGCCCCCTGTTCTGCCAGGATTTGATTCGCGCACAGCTAGGAGCTTTAAAATGTGTTGTGGGGGCATGAGTCTGTCAGACCTTTTGGCAAGTAAGATTGATCATGCGCAGGCCTAGAACTCTTTGTTTAGTATATAACCACTAAAACTACAAACGACCAGAACACTTTTTCGTAACGTTTAAACAGAATCCGCATACATTCCACAAATAGCCTACTACACAGAAAGTTAAATCGTTAACAACTTTTTAAAAATGTTATAAAAGTGCGTCATAACACGCCAGTTCACCTATTACAATTCATTACCTTAGCAGACGCTAATATCTAAAGTAAATCAAGATCGTAATGGAGCAATTTGTTACAGATCCAGCAATTTTCACTGCAGACTATAGCAAACAATGTTAAGTTTAGTGAAACAACGGAGAGCACAGATAAGGTGTTTTGTGAAATTAAGTTTTAGTATACGTCCTCACTGACCAAACATTACGGTTGTGCATGCTTATTAAGGCTCCAATTGAATATGGTATGAAGAAGCATATAATTTATTTACTGAGGACAACGCAGTACCTCATTGAAACGAGATTGAATAAGAGACTGTGCATCCTTCAGAATTTTAAATATATACGAATTAATCTTTCATGATCGTGTTACATTGAGGTACAGCATAAGTCATTTACATGAGGCTCGTTTTATAAATATGTGTATGTATATGTATTCTATGCCGGTTCTTTATATTTATAACAATTGTCTTTAATAGCCTTAATCTTACGAAACAACAATAGCATAAACGTTACGTCAAATGTGTGGGGAAAATACGAGATTTTATTCATGTGTGTTATTAATAATATGAGACGAGCTGAAAATCTGCCTTTTTAGGGCAAATGAGATAAAAAAAAACAACATATCAGGCATAACTTAGCCTCCTTGGTTAATGTATTGGGGCAAGACCCCCTCACATACCAGATTAAACGACTATTGACTTTGGTTTTTTAAAATTGAGGATGCCTTTTTAATGACCATAGCATCAGTATCTATCATGAGAGTGGAGTTGCTCAAGAAAGTTCTACGGATTGATCTGAACATTTGAATAAACCACAAATTGCCATCATGTAATGGTAATCGTGTGAAATTTCAAACTAGCTTTGAATGCAATTTTGTCATAAACGGGTATAATTATCTTTCTTAATAACTGTTTCCCCAATATATAGCCTGTTACTATGTTAAAATTAAGAGCGAAAAATAACGTCAGCAAAACCGGACTCTTCTTAATTGGGCTCTCCAAGCGTCAAACAACAGGTTAACTTTGAGCGTGAGACGGATTTAATAGTCGGCCATCGCTAGCGGAGTGCCTTGTTTTTCCTCTGTTGATGGTTCATTTCAGAAGTCATCAATCAAATGCTCAGCACTTACGAACCCTCACCCTCTCATCCTTCCTCCTTTCGAGCACACCGTCCAAATCTTGAGTCACGGGAGTCAGCCGCGCCATGTAGGGCCTCGGCATAGTTTAAATTGTGAAAGCTCATTGCACGCCAGTTAACTAAAGCCATTGGATGCGCGGGGGAAAAAGACCAACAAGAAAACTGCCCTTCCACACGAAAGGGCTAGGCCGGTATATTTTGCTTCTCACCAAAAGGTAAGTTTTAAAAGAACTAGGGTAATTTAAGGTCATTCTTTACATCTGCTATATAAATTATTACCCATAGCCTGGGTGAAAATGCTGCAAAATGTCTGACTTTCAGATTATTTCGAATCGATAAACTTAATCTGACATGTAATGAAGAATGATAGATTGCTGTTATAGCATAAGTGGCGCTCATGCATTCATTATAAACTGCTAGTCAGTACCACCAAGACTGCATGCTGTTTGCGTCTACAGTGTTTTTCTTTACACTTTTAAGTTATTCTAGGTGTTGTCGGGCATTGCTATGTTACATATTGTTAATTTTGAAACAACTGCTCTTTTGTTAACTAATTTTCCAGGCTCACAGGAGCTTCCCGAGGGTGGTTTGTCTTGTAGAGGAGGAGGCTGGCGCCGCCTGAGAACAGTACCCACAAACACACAGCTTTTGGATCTGGAAGGAGTATCACTACAAAAACCTTTGCCGACGACGCCGTGTGGAAATAGCCACACTGCTCGAGCTAGCGGAACGTTAGAACAAAGTCCAGCCAAAATCTGGTTCTAAAACCGAAAAATAAAAGATAAACGACAAACCAAAACTATAGACATCTACGGAGAACTAGGCAAGACAAACGTCGATGAGGGTGGTGCGCAGAGCGACGAGGAAGCCTCCATTTGTGGCCCAAGTCATGGCAGATTGGCCGTTGTGGACGGAGTCGAGCTCAATTTAAAACAACCTGTCATCCGTCGCCGGAAAGCCCTGTAATGAAAACGACATGCAGTTTTGAAATGTTTTCTAACAGATAAATGGAAAAGCATCTGAAAAGAATTTTCAGTCAGTCACCAAGTGCTCTGGAAAAGGGAACAATAATGCGCTATAGCAAAAAATGTGCCACCCTGGACATCCGCTTTTCTCAGCACATTATGGATAAGTATGTGAAGGAGATAAACTTTTTCGATCGACTCATGTTTGTCTGATGCAGTTTCACCAACGCTACACATCTCTGTGAACACAGGAGATTTACCAACGTGCACTTTTTTCTTTACGGATTCATTTACGAAATAAAACCTCATGATTATCAGGTGGATCAGTGGACAAATGTGAGGATGAATACGAAGTTCACATTTTTAAAAGTAATATTGTTTGCAGGATATGTCTGATATACGATTAACTGACACGCTTATCAAAAACTTGTCGAAGGTAAGATCGCATTGTCGTATTGAGTACCGTATTTAATGTAATACAACATAATGCATTCATTAGAAGTTTGGATTCCTTTTATTTTTGTATTTTGTTTATTTTGTTAGGAATAAACATTATTGGTAACAATTGGGTCAAGACGGTATTGTTTTAACATGTCACGTCACACAAAACCATTAGCCTATACTTGTATACTTTTATTTGCACTCGCTATGGTACTTAAACACATTATACTGATTATAAAATTAAGCAAATGAAAATTATAGAATGTTCTATGAAAACAATATCAAGTATCTGAACAAAAGTCATACCTCAGCTTTTATAATTTGTGTTAAAAGATGTCAGCGCTGATTTTGTTATTACGGTTTATGGAAAATACAGGAAACAATTTTGGAGAAGACTAAAATATAAAATAGCTATAATTTCCTTAAATTTGTGAAAAATTGTTAACTGTGAAATTAACAAAACTATAACTAATCCTAATCCATTTGATATTTCTCAAACTCCTATAAAAACTTTTTTTAAATGTTACAATTTATGCAGCAAAACCGTTCAAACGCGTCACCTTCGCCAAAGTTGGCTCTTTGTCTCGTACTCTTTTCTCTGGATCGTCGGGAAATACCGAGGAGGATTGTTTTCATGAAACGAACTCATAAATCAAAGTCTTCCAGAAAAGCTGACAGCATCCAGACAATCGGTGCCTGTGAAAATCTGCCCAAATACGTGATTTATTAACCGTTAACCATTATAAAGATTTTGGATTCTGCGCAGCCCACGTGGACGGTTAATAATAATTCATTATTATTGGCGTTTACACCCCGTCTTTAGGATTACAAAAAACACCCATACAACATATTTCACAGCGCGCCATGCCCAATTTTCTTAGTCTTTTTACTTTTTGTCCTGATTGAAATAACGTGAAAAATGTTTATAATGTCTTTATTAAAAATGTTTTAAAATGTATTTTCTTCATATGAATAAAGAAAAATATAATCAACTACGAGAGTTTTTATTTTCATAGATTTTCCCCCACAACTGACTGTGACTGAACATTTGGCCACTAAGTGGTTATACCGTTTTTATAAACTATGATTCCATTTCATTTCATTATTACTCGGAATCACTGCAGTAAGGGCATTTCACTTTATATATATGCTGATATTTTTTCTTGACTTGTTTGTCAGGCATATTGCTGAAAAAGAGAGAAGATGGGATAAGAAATACTAGGCCGTAGAAAGCTTGTAAAGCGCCATTTTGAAAAAAGAAAAAAAAAAGGTATAAAAATGTCCAATTTTCTCCAGAGGGGGCGCGTGTCTCCTCTGCTCCACTATGATTTGGGGAATATTGTCTTCCCTGTGATAACTGATCAGGCTGTGAATACGAATCACAAAATGGCATTCAGCAAAAAAAAACGGAAATGCTGCTAATTTATTTATTTCAACATGTAACTAAGTTCATACACTTAGTATACATATAGCCTACATAAATAGCTTATAGCAGTAATAAATCTACAGTGGGCTACAGCCAGTGTTTTTATCAAGTACAAGTCAAGAATAGTCTTATTCAAATACAACGAATTCAATTGTTCAGGCTACAACGAACAAAATAACAATACGATGAGTGGTAGTCAGTTTACCATTCTGATACACTCACTAAGTTCACGAGCGCTGATGCACTGCAGCCTATAGCAGCTTAACAAACAAGCGATGACTTAGGATGCTACCCTAATTGTGAACCAGAAAAAGATACTCACTTTACATAATTTCTCTGTGGTTTTGAGTTCATCTTACCTGAACCATTTCTTCAAAAAAAATTCCTCACACCGAGATGCTGATGCTGCCGGGACGCTGTCTGTGAGACAACGTCCCTCTTAGCTCATCTGCCAGCGAATCCATCCTTTCAGCAGGGGTAAAGGTGGGCCTACGTCACGTTGATCGACAAGAGGTCGGCATTTACATAAGCCTTGTCTTTAACGACAACCTGTCAGTGCAAGGCCACTTAAGATCAAGATGAGACAGCACAACTGATCACTGGCTGACCCAGCCCACGTGACTGTCACTGGTCATTCATATCACTAGCGCCCGGACAATCCACGACTGATTGAAGGAGGCAGAGGGGTGCCTCGGCTCAACCCAGGGTGAATGGTGCGACGTTAATCAGTTCCGGGCCCAAAGTTCTGTCAGTGTGGCAACCACGAGCTGAGACGCCCAAGAAGATGACACTATGAGCACATTCTTAGATTTTTCGTCCATAAGTGGTGGTGGAGATGGAGGTAACGGGGGCTCATGCTCAGTCAGGGCGTTCCACGGTGATCATGGACTTTCAACATTCCAATCGTCGTGTGCTGTTAGGCTAAATAGCTGCAGTGGAGATGAACGTTTCATGTCCAATAGATCGTCACAAGACGCAATTAACCCACAGCCACAACAGGCCGGCTCGTACCAGTCCCCCGGGACTCTGTCAATTACCTACAGCGCCCATCCAAGTTACGGAACTCAAAGTTTTTGCACTGGATACAATCACTATGCCCTAAATCAGGACGTGGAATCGTCTGTGAGCTTTCCCCAGTGTGGCCCGTTAGTTTACTCTGGAAATATTTCTTCCACGGTTGTGCAGCACCGTCATCATCGTCATGGTTACAGTAGCGGAAACGTTCACCTCCATGGCCAGTTCCAGTACGCCTCAGCCACATATGGTAATAGTTCGGATCAGGCAAACCTTACGTTTGTGGCGGGCTGCTCAAATCCGCTTTCCCCTCTGCATGTGGCTCATCACGATGCATGTTGTTCACCTCTATCAGATGGCGTGTCCACAGGACAGACATTTGACTGGATGAAGGTTAAACGCAACCCGCCAAAAACAGGTGAGTGACTTAAACTCTTCATGTCGTAATTATTTCTTCTCCCGATACGGAATACAAGTCCTGACTTAATATTGCATGTCCAACACTGGTCACACACATCTGAAAAAACCTAAAATAGGGGACTTGACATAACAATATAGCCTAGCATGTATGCACATTACTTTATTCATCTTTTCATTCTCTCTCTTAAGGAAAAGCTGGGGAGTATGGATTTGGTGGGCAGCCAAACACTGTACGCACCAATTTTACGACAAAACAGCTGACAGAGCTTGAAAAGGAGTTTCATTTCAATAAGTACTTGACTCGCGCGAGGCGCGTGGAGATCGCAGCTTCTCTCCAATTGAATGAGACTCAGGTGAAGATATGGTTCCAAAATCGCCGTATGAAACAAAAGAAGCGCGAAAAGGAAGGTCTTTTGACCAAATCTTCGTCCGAACAGAAAGATGATCTCGAAAAACCAGAGGATGCATCCGAAAAGTCGCTCTCTGCACCATCCACGCCCTCTCCTTCACCGACTGTTGATGCATATTCCTCTAATTAAACTGCTTTCACATTTGCTTTCAAATTGTTAACAATAATGCAAAATTGTTTGTGACTCGTCTTATGGTTATTTGTACATCATGCTTTGACATTTGTAGAAGTGTGTTTCAGCGACCAACCCAAAACGGTTTCTAATTCGACCATTTTGACCGCTCAGTGTTTATCTGTGCTGTATTTATGTCAATGTGAAATGACTGTTAATTGTCTTGGGCACTTTGTCAAGCACCTGGATATAAAAATGTGGTTTGTGCATTTTTGTGCACAGTAATATCAAATGCTGCACTTTTACACGCGTCTTAGTTTGAACTTGTAAACTACTTGTCAAAATGCCTACCTCAAGAACCAAAGGAAATAGTGCAATACATTTACGGGATGTATTACTAATAGTGAATCAGTTGAATCTGTCGGGAAAGATTGTCTGTAATTCACAACTTCTCTGCATAGTGTTGTTAATTCTTGTGTTGTGAGTTTTGAAGCATAGGCAATTGTTTAAAGTTGTTCTCCGGTGATGCTGAGTTTTATCAGTCGCAGTTGAAGGCTTCATTTAATTTAGAAATGCTTTAGAAAAAGATCAAGATACGGGTGAAATCATGTGTCAATTAAAATGTATCTTATAACACAACACTGTTTAACTTTTGATGGTGCTAATGTCAGTCAACCCTCACAGAAGCAGCTAACTCTAAAACACTGCTGACAATCTGTCTTAAATTTTAAACCAGCAATCAAAGAAGCTATTATTTAATATTTGTATTTTTATTTTGTGGGATGAACTGTTATGTTTGATTCATCGATTGCTTGTTTGCACAGTCTTAATCCACCAATAACTAGCTCTCTGCTTCCGTAACTGATGTATGCGTCCGCGCGTGGTTCCTTCCTCAGGGACGAAGACATATTGGCACATTAAGCATGTTTATCCACGATAGAAGATGCGCAATGCCGTCTACGTTATTCGCGGTGACAACCCTATTGACCTGTTAGTTTATCGAAGAGAAAAAAAAAAACTGTGACGATCGATTAAATCATCTCAACTATCGACAAGAATGAGTCGGTCTGACACCATCAGTGTTGATGGGATGTCTAACTCATGTTGCAGCTTACAAAGCTGGGAGCGGGGCAGTAGGATAACAATATCTGAATAGAATAACACGGGTGTCAAAATAGGTTCCTCAGTCCTCAGTTCATTTCCAACCCTGCTCCAACATACTTAGGTTTCAAACAAGCCCGAATGACTGAATTAGATGGATCAGGCGTGTTTAACTAGGGTTAAAGCTAAACTGTGCAAAGCTGTGGCGCTCCAGAAACTAGTTTAACACCTGTGGAATAATCCCACTTTATATTAGGTGTCTTTAACGTCTTATAACTCCAAAGGTAAAATACTTTTTACTTATGTTCATGTTGTATTGCAAAGTATTCTGGCTGATATTCAGATGAAATAGAGTTATAGACGGGTTCATTGAGTAGATTTAAGTGGTCACATGTTCAATTTAAGTTCCTTAAGTTGTCGGTAAAGCGTTAACAGTGTTATTATAGATGTATTAACAGAAATTAATTACAGCCTAAAATGTAGTTTTAAAAAACTGTAGGGAAATACAAGTACTAGAATAATGTTATCTATGTTTTGTATTAAATTGCATTAAATGTTTGTACATAGTAATTGATCACACAACAAAAAGGGCTGTCAGATACCCACCAACCTTCTCTCTCCCTCACACACACACACACACACACACACACACACACACACACACGCACGCACACACACACACACACACACACACACACACACAGTTATAAATGCAAGACCAAACAGTTTTCGAAATCATCGGCAAACTGTATAAAACACACCGCAAGTTTTTTTCTTTTCATTTTAGATAACGTGGAAGTTTTTGTGCCATTTTCAATATATACGCACGTTTTGAGAGAGCATATAACTTTACCTTAGATCCACCTGCGCATGTGGATTGTATGAAACCGATGGGTGCATAAGTTTTCATCCTAAATTAGAACTGTGTTTATACCTTGGTGTTAAAAACAAATTATTTTGTACAATAAAACACAGCAAAGTGCTTTTAAGGTTTAAGTTTTAATAAATAAGTTTAAAAAGACATATTTTAAAACTTTGTTTTCGTAATTTTTAAGATTTCTTGAAATTTTTCGTACGTATGACGTATCCGGCAAACTTGCAAACGCATTAACATGCTTTGCACATTCTGATTTAATGTGTCCAAATGCTTGTGTTCAAATCCATTAAAACAAAAAGATTTTCTTCTGACTTCTAATGCATTTTAATATAATTTAAAAATACATTTCAATTAAATTTATAGGTTCATCTTCCTGCAGATTTCATTGCAACCCATATCAAACATACATGCCTTTAATTATCAAGTGCTGTTCAGGCCCTAATAAAATGTTTCAGGTGTGTTTGATGAGTGTTTACAGGAGATCTCAGGAACAGAGTTGAGCACCGCATTCGCATTGGACAATCGTTTAAACAATTACTGGCTTTTATGAAACGAAGAAAGAATTTTGAATCAACAAGTCACTTCAGATTAATTTCAATGCTGCAGTTTGAATGTCCTTTCTCCAATCACCAGGGTTAAGCTGTATTCGTGACTGTGAATACATAAATGCGATTAGGCCTATCCTTGTCGATTAGGTAGCCTATTATAAAAACGTGTCCGATAGAGAGAAACGCCGTTGAAGAAAAAATTAAGACATGTCATGCTTTTTATCAATTATTTACAAATTTATATTCGCATATGTTTTGTACATTTTAATCGTTATTTTGTTTTAATCATATAAAAATATTTTAGTGATACATTTGATCATCCATTATTCTTATTACACAAGAATTAAAGCCGTACCTAAGCATAAACATACACAGGTTTCTGTTGTTACATGGTGTTCTTGGTTTAAAAAATGTAGGTCCGATGCTTTAACGTAATTATTTACAACTGATTTCGAAATCGACGAGATTCCGATTTGTATTAAGGGCTGACCTGACACTGCAAAAAAGTGAGCTCTGAGATAATCGTCTTTAAGATCATATCATATTCTAGCAAGCAAAGAAAAATGTAATTTAGAGCTCCTTTTCTTTATACAATTCCCTGTCTGGCTTTTGGCAAAATAGTTAACTTATTCTTTTTTAACCTCCTTAATAGTTAAACAAGCAAAATGAAATAAACACAATACCGACGGATGCAAGAAATCAATTACAAATCAGAAGAGAAATACATAAAATATTTGTCAGTATTAACGAGGTTTGTGTATTAAAATACATCTACAAAGTATTTATTTATCATTCAAAATAGTTTTTATAAAACACTTTCCTTTTAAGAAATATTTTGTTAAGTTACTATTCCTAGTTGATACAACGTTATTAAAACAAGCATTTTCTATTTTATAACGAAATGTTTACTAATAAAAAGAACTTCTATCTGATTTTAGAATAGACATGACCCCTAAGTGGACCTATACTGTTCTGAATGTATTATAACAACAATGCTTGCATTGGCTGATTTGATTTCACATTCTCCCCTTTTTCAGGTTTGCTTAGGCTGCAAGTTGCATACATTGTTTGTCACTTTAATATTTGCAACTGATGGAGACTAGAAGTGCAAGAAACACACACGCAAACAAACAAACAAATAAATAACTTTAGAAAAATTATGAATTCAAAACTTTACCCACTTTGCATTTAGACAGACCCAAAGATTCTGACCAGAGGCATGATACTAGACATGGGCTGGTATAAGTTTCTGATTGTATGATAACAAATAAATCACTGACTTTTGCTGCTTTCATTAGTTTCAAAAACAGATTTCTTTACAAAACATAAAAAAAAAATGTACATATACCTTAGGAATGGTACTTAAGAACATTTTAGCCATTTTAAAACCTTGATTTTTCCACACCACGGTAAATCTTGAAACTATACTTGCATGATACAGAAATGTAAATATAATTAATTTTTGTGCTGTTAACCTATATTTTTCAAACCAGATGAATCAAGTCTGAAATCTTAAATCTGAAAGTGAATTATTATGATAATTGCTTTTTGGCAAATACATGTTTAAATTATGCTTTGGAAACCTAAAAATCAGGCATTTACGTTGTTAACAAAAACATTAGAATGGTCCATCCCTAACCAACTGATGATGGATCTGGTTCACACAAGTATAAAGCTGTAGATGAATGCAGCAATTGTCCAATTTTACACAAAAAATGTCTCAAGTTTTAAAAGGGCATTTACTTTAGTGTCATGTGACTGCAGTCTTTGTTTATGTTCCATGGAGTCAACCATCCTTTCAGTAAAAAGACCCATACAGTAATAAATACACTGTCACACACAAAACCTCAAATTTTGACAAAAATTTGATAACAAAGCTAATATAAAAAGAACATTGTAAAAGTGTGTTCAGTCGAATATCAAATAGTAAAAGCGGAAGAAATGGGGGCTGAGGGAGGCAAGAGGAACAGATAGAGTAAAAAGGACAGAAAGAGAGAGGTCCATCCATCACACTGTCTTAACCTCACTGTGACCCCAGCCTGGCAGCCAATGAGGCACCTCCCGTCTGTGCAGGAGATCGGGTAACCGTGGAGATGGAGTGAACGTTTTAGCATGCTCTTTTTGTGTAGTCTGTCAACACCTCCCCAATGCCTAAGTACAACTTAACTGATGCAAGAGAGGCACTACTTGATTGAAATGACAGGAACAACATATACTTAATACACATAAATACGCAAACAGAGGTTGAATAATGAAACTGAAACACTGGCCAATTTAGTGTTGGAGGTTTCATGGCTAAAACTGACCAGCCTGGTGGCCAATATTCACTGATTGCACACTCCACCAGTAAGAGTGTGAAGGTTTAACGAGCAGATTAATAGCTCAGTTTTGCTTAAAATATTGCAATGTTCTCCTCGTGTTCATGTGGGTTTCCTCCTGGTGCTCCGGTTTCCCCCAAAGACATGTGGTATAGGTGAATTGAATAAACTAAATTGGCTGTAGTGTACGTGTGCAAATGTGAGAGTGACTGGGTGTTTCCCAGTACTGGGTTGCAAATGGAAGGGCTCCGCTGTGTAAAACATATGCGGAATAGTTGGCGGTTCATTCCACTGTGGCAATCCCTGATGAATAAAGAGACTAAGCTGAAGGAAAATGAATGAATGAATGAACAAATACTGCAATGCACACAACATTATGGGTGACATATCAGAGTTTGAAAGAGGACAAGCTGTTGTCAAAGAAGGACAAACAATGTCTTGCTGGTGCATTTGTGACCAAGATAGCAAGTCACTGCCCAACTCACTGCAGGATTAAATGTGCAACTCAACTCTCCTCTTTCCCCCAAAACAGTTTATCTGTTAATCGGGAGCTCCATAAGGTCAAAATACATGGCCGGGCTGCTATAGGTAAAATTGTTTACTGTAAAACTTATTGGATTATACTTAATTTTTTGGATAGAAGCATCTGCCAAATTCATTAATGTACAAAAAATGACCCTCAGTGTCTTGACATAACAAAATGCATTTTTGGGCTGCTTTTGAAATTGACACTCATAACATTTTTTTACTCACATTCCACAACACAACAGATTGTCAAACCTTTGCAAGCATGTTCATAACCCTAAATGACAAACTGTCACAAAAATGTAAAAAAGATATCCTAGGGTGACAAGCGGTACGTCTGACAACATGATAAAAATCTAACAGACATTTTACTGGCTAAAAGTAAATTTGCAAGTATGTCAACCTTTAAGAATTACCTTAACCCTTACCTTCTACTAAAACTCTAAAAAGAGTTGGCTGACATGCAGTTGCAAATTGATTTATAGCTAGATGACTAATTAGCTAAATAATACCTAAAATACTTACCATGGTCATAACAATTCTTGATCAAAATGGTTAATAAAACATCTCTTAAAATTTACAAAACCTATTTATGTTGGTCACGTAAAGATGCCCTTCCTTCAGTGCAAAAATTAAAAGAGAGAGAGAAAAAGAAAGGAAAATGAGGGGTGGGGAAATTTTCCATAGTCAGTTTGTCCCTACAAGCAAAACCGATGTTAAACAGATAATACTGACTCTATTTCAAGTTCAGCTCACCTGCACCAATTAGCCCTGAGGAAACATGGTCTTCCTCCCCTGTGAAGCAGTTGCACACATACACAAGCCAGTCATACAGAAGATCAAAATGAAAAATGAAGCACACATGCTTTTTGACAGGCCTACCACTTAAACATTGTCTAACATTGTCTGTGTGGATTTGGTGCAATTTGTTCTCAATCTGTCAGATTTCAGCAATCAGAAAAGTAAATGTTAACAATCTATTAAAAGTGATCGTTTCTCTCTCTCTCTCTCACACACACACACGCACGCACGCACGCACGCACAAAATAAAAAAATCAGAGGTCAGAGGAGAATGGCCAGACTGGTTCAAGCTGATAAAAAGGCAGAATATAAATGCAGAAGAGCATCTCTAAATGCACAACACGACAAACTTGAGGTGGATGGGCTACACCAGCAGAAGACCAGGGAATATTTGGCATCAACAACATGAAAGCATGGATCCATCCTGTCTTGTATCAACGGTTCAGGCTGCTTGTGGTGGTGTAATGGTGAGGGGGTATTTTCTTGGCACACTTTGGGCCCATTAGTAATAATTGAGCATCGTGTCAGTGCCAAAGCCTACCTGAGTATTGTTGCTGAGCATGTCTATCCCTTTATGACCACAGTGTACTTATCTTTTGATGGCTACTTCCAGCAGGATAACACGCCATATCATAAAACGCGATTTCGCGCCATGTCATAAAACGCGGTTTCTTGAACATGAAATGAGTTTACTGTACTCAAATGGCCTCCACAGTCACCAGACCTCAATCCAATAAAGCACCTTTGGGATGTGGTAAAAAGGGAGATTCGCATCATGGATGTGCAGCCGACAAATCTGCAGCAACTGTGTGATGCTATCATGTCAATAGAAACCAAAATCTCTGAGGAATATTTCCAGTACCTTGTTGAATCTATGCCACGAAGGATTAAGGCAGTTCTGAAGGCAAAAGTGGGTCCAACCCAGTACTGGTAATGTGTACCTAATAAAGTGTATAAATACTGTAAAAATGTATACTGTAAAGATGTATGAACTGTCCTGTTAGGTCTTTATACAGTTTGCAACAAGGTAACCAACTGAATGGATTTAACTGTCACACTGTATATCTTGCAGGTATTTTAATAACAATCAGTTTTAGAATTGATAGACTTCAGTGCCAAGGATGTAGGGCAAGTGATACGAAAGAATTATCCTTTGTATAATTTCAACAACTGCTTCTCTGCTCTTTGTTAATGCCAACAATAGCCACACAGCCAGTGTCAGAGTGATAAGGATATTCTTGTTTTCAGAAGAATGGAAATGCAGCCCGGGGTGGCTAAGACACTCAGCTATGTTTTTGAACTGAAACACCATGCCTTTTTTACACACCCACTCACTCTCACACAAAATGTCATTTACAAAAAATAAAGAAAGGCAAAGACAGACAAGCTGTCAGAAACATACAGTGAAGCTATGCAAGAATAATTATTGTCTGTCCCCTTTAGGCAAAGTCAAGTCGCACCTGAGACACACCTGCATCAGACCGGAATGAAATGCAAACTACATCTCCCACAAGGCAATAGGTGTTCATGGTTGACTGGATGGTTTTGATATGATTGAGAAGTTACAAAGCTGAATCATCACCAGGTGCTGATCTAGCCATGGAAGATGCTATAGACTGATGTGATCTAAACAAGTTTATTGTTTACGACAGACAATATGATAATATAATAAACAAAGGAATTCTTAAGTGGGGTTTTCACCCCAAAATTTCTCCCCAAATAATCTTTCAAAGTTTACTCACACTTATTACATTTCAAACTTCTTTGACTATCCTGATCCTAAATATACATTTTAAAGAATTTTAAAATAGTTTTTGTTTATTCAGTGTCACCAACCGTCAATTTATTAGAACATTTGAAACAAAATGAACAAAAATGCATCTAAAAAAGCATAATAAATATTAATAAATAATATTTTTGACCCCGTTATTTTTACTTGATGTGTTAAATTTGAATTCAATTAACTTTACAGGTTTTTCAATATGCTCAAGTTTAAAGAATTAAAGTACCAACAAATTTTCATGAATAATGACTTTTTAATGAATAATGAGTTTTTGACAGTATATATTTCTCTACCAACATGATTCTGATAATAATTACCAAAAAAGTTATTCATTTGATGCATTTTTGCTCTTTGAATTACAGTGGATTTCCATAATTCCACTGTTGTTTTTAAGGAAAAACAATAAAATCTATTAATTTTCATATATTAAAGGACAAGCATATTGTTTTGCATGTTTGCAATTTTACATGTCAAAGAAACAACATTTTGACACATTATTTTACACAGTCCAAACCTGAAAAAATGCCCAAAATATTAAAAACGTTACATAAAAAAATAGTTATAATACTGAGGTCTTGCTAAAATGGAAGCCTGTTAACAAAAAACATTTGAATTTTTGCTTAAAATGGGATTAAATGTTGCAGTTTTTAATGAGTTTGAATGTAATATTTTTTAATAGTTCACAATAGACCTATGGAAGGAAATGAGAGTCAATGGAAGGAAAATGTCAATTAAAATACACCTTATTTTAGTTGCCGAAATTTATGCAATTTGTATTATCACAGCCAAAAGGATCATTATTATTATTAGAATGAAAAAGGATTTATTGAAGTAAATACAATAGGGATTGATCAACTTTTGAATAAACTTTGATTAAACAACAATGTATCACCACATAATTAAATGCTAAATTAACGATTGAGTCTGTTCAAACAGAAGAGCAATAACAGCTTTTGATATTTGGACTGCTATGATCCTTATAGCAATTTGAAGTTGTCCATTTTAGAGACTGCTTTCACTTTCTTGAAAATCTATAATAGTCTAAACTAAGAATTATTGTTTTAATCTTACAAACGAATAGCTCATCATGAAGATGAGTAAACCAGAAATGCTGTTTTGTTTAGTGTTGGACCAGAAAGCCTCAATAGGGCCCTCATTTTAAAATATTTTGCATAGGCAGCCTAGGTCTCTATGCAGATCCTGACCTCTTTGGGCTTTTAGGCTCACACCTGTGTGCTATTATCTCCCCACATTGTAATATGTGCAACAGTGGCTAAGTGATTCCCAGTACACGCAAGCATTTAATGACAGACCTGTCTTTAGCCTGACCATCACTGCCGGACGTTGGCAGGAATCATTCCACTGGAGCGTGACGTGTCACCCATGTGTCTGTGTGGCCGCTGATGTGATCTTTAGTCCCCTCATGATCTATAGACTGGCATTTTGGTCGCTCAGACGCCAGACCCCAGTGTGCATGCTAAACACTTTGTCAGCCAATATCCTGACAGGAACTTAACGCAGTCACGGCAATACTGAGACAGGACAGGGAGAGGCTGAAGACACAAGCGCCAATAGCCAAATGGCAGCTTGCTAGAGTCAAATGATGTGAAGGAGGTCAAAAATATAAATAAATAAAAAAATCCTAATGCTTTAAATTGTGCGTCTACAAAAATGATTACATGAAAATGCATGTTTCCAAAAAGACTTCATTTTTTTAGGACAGTCTGTTTCATTATGTCTAAATGCAAAAGGATGATGCCAAGTAGAACGACAATCATGAAGGCAATCATGCTAAATTGTGTATGTACATACAGCTCTCTTTGTGACAGTATTTTTTACCCATCAAACCTCAACATACTCATAAACCTACTCAATTTTCAGATACAGTTAATATATTGTGTATGCATGTTAATAATTTATTTCCCTCCTGGGGACCATTGGGCAGTCCCTTCTATGTCAACAATGTCAGGCTTTACTATCCTTGTGGGAACAGTTCACACATACACACACACATTCAGTTGAAGTCAGAATTATTAGCCCCCCCCCCTGAATTATTAGCCCCCTTGTTTATTTTTTTCCCCACTTTCTGTTTAATGGACAGATGTTTTAACACATTTCTAAACATAATAGTTTTAATAACTCATTTATAATAACTGATTTATTTTATCTTTGCCATGATGACAGTACATAATATTTGACTAGAAATTTTTCAATACACTTCTATTCCAGCCAAAGTGACATTTAAAGGTTTAACTAGGTTAATTAGGTTAACTAGGCAGGTTAGGGTATTAGGCAAGTTATTGTATAAAGATGGTTTGTTCTGCAGACAATTGAAAAAAAAATTATAGGGGCTAATAATTTTGACCTTAAAATGTTTATTATAAAATTAAAAACTGCTTTTATTCTAGTCAAAACAAAACAAATAAGAAAAAATATTATCAGACATACTGTGAAAATTTTCTTGCTCTGTTAATTAAAAACATAATTTGGGAAATATTTTAAAAAGAAAAAAATTAAAAGAGGGGCAAATAATTCTGACTTCAACTGTGTATAACACATACTATTGCAATCACTGCATATATTTGTGTCTCACGTTTACAATTTTTGTGTTTTAGAATAATAGTTTTAAAATGTTTTAGAATAATTACTAAGAAAATCACTGAACAAAAGTAATTATAAACACAACAACAATCTATTAATTGAATTGCAATATAAATTAAGTACTATAGATATTTTGTAACAGTTTTTACTTTATTTTTGCTTTGCAGGGTCCCCTTTCTCTTTATTTGCATTTCATAACATTTCTAAAATAAATATTTGTACAATATAGTGAAGATAATTTGGTATAAACAGCAAACATTTAATTGCGCAAATCTGAGCAAACACCACTGTTTTGATTTTCTGGAAACATATCCCTCTCTATTAACATATGAAACTCTATTGTAAAAAGGTGACCACATACAGTAGCCTACATTTCATGTGGATCAAAACCTTTTATCAATGTTGTCCAAAAACTATTTAACACCCATTCTTGTCGTAGGACAATTTTGAAAAAAAAGTTTTTTGATCCACCCCAAATGTGGACCTGTGTGTATGTATACTTACAAGGGTATACTTACATGAATTAAGAATGAACACTACTTTTTACAGAATTTATTAATCATAGTTTAACATTTACTAGTCCATTATTAAAATCCAAAGTTGTGCTTGTTAACATTAATTAATACACTATGCTAACAAGAACTAACAATGGATGACTTAATTTTATTAGCTAATGTTAACAAAGATTATACAATACTGTAAACATTTTTTTGTTTATGTTCGTAATCATGCATTTATAAGATACTTCTGAAAACTAAATGAAGAGATAAAGAGGAGAGATACTGAGAAAAGTTTGTTTTTGTTTGGTGTATGACTTATGTTTTTTCATTCATTTATTTTCCTTTGACTTAGTCCCTTTATTAATCTGGGGTTGCCACAGCGGAATGAACCACCAACTTATCCAGCATATGTTTTACACAGCGGATGCCCATCCAGCTGCAACCCGTCATTGGGAAACACCTATACACTCTCATTCACACACATACACTACAGGCAATTTAGCCTACCCAATTCACATATACCACATGTCTTTGGACTGTGGGGGAAACCGGAGCACCTGGAGGAAACCCATGCCAACACAGGGAGAACATGCAAACTCCACACAGAAATGTCAACTGACCCAGCCTAGGCTCGAACCAGCAACCTTCTTGCTGGGAGGCAACAGCGATATCCACTACACCACCCATTATTATGTTTTTAACTAACATAAACATAATTATTCCTGGAAACACAGCAGCGTGTTTATGTCTAATACACAGATATGAATGTCTAACATTCATATTTGCAAACATGCATTTTTGAGATACTTCTGAAAACAAACTTAAGGCATAAAGAGGTGAGGTACTGAGAAGTATTTTTTCGCATGGTCTTCATTACAGAGCATATTTAAATAAAATATTGACCTCTGAAAAATAGTCAAAACATGTTTATATGAGATATCAGGTCATCATAGCTATAAGTAGTCTCAATTTCTTTGTTTTTTTTATATGGATTAGGGTTTAAAACACAGACTGTGTGTGTGTGTGTGTGTGTGTGTGTGTGTGTGTGTGTGTGTGTGTGTGTGTGTGCGTGTGTGTGTGTGTGCGTGTGTGTGTGTGTGTGTGTGTGTGTGTGTGTCCATTTCAATACCTTTGGGACCATCTGTCCATTCCTCCATTGACACATCCATGGAACTGTGAAGTGATCTAAATGCATGGTGGTGTTCATGCACATGTCTGAGCCTTAGGTCAATAAAGCCCTCATCAGGGATTCCTTGGCTCGAGCGTTTACATAAACAGCCGCTTAGTGGGATTAGCATGGTGTTAGCCTGTTAGCTTACCGACGTAAACAGCGTTTTAATAAATTCCCAATCTCTCAGGGGGCTGACCAAGATCTCATAATAGGTTAGGATATTTTTATCATTCTTGGATCACTGGTTCAAGAGATGTTGAATGAATGTGTGAAAGATAATTACTTTATAGTTACAATAGTTATGATTCCTTTTTACTTAAATGTCCTTGTTGTTACTTAAATGTGTTATCTGTTATGTAAACCTACATAAATGTATACAGCAGTAACTGTAAAGAGTATCAGTAACTAAGCTTAACTGGACATTTTATTTACTTCATCTAACGACATTTTAATTATTAATTGAATTGAAATTGGATCATGCTGCATTGTAATGGGGTTTCTCATATAGTATCATATCATATCATATCATATCATATCATATCATATCATATCATATCATATCATATATCATATAGTATTTTATCATATCAAGCATATCTTTAATCTATTATATCATTGGCTATGCATTAAGATGCTAATTGTATTGGCCTCTGTTCTGAGATGCAAAATGGATTCAATGATGGTAAGTGTAGTGTTCTCTGCAAACATTTGGAGCTTGACAGAGGGGTCATTTAAAGGGCAGCCATTCATGTAGAGGGGGCAGTGGGGAGAGAACAGTATAATGACCTGAAACAACATCAGAACAATATCCAATATTGTATTATATCATCTACTTTAAAGCAGTTTGAACAGAGCTCCAGGGTGACTTTTTCCATCTTTTTTTAAGCTCAGAATGAGTGCACCATCATTTAGAGAGAGAGAGAGAGAAAGAGAGATAATTAAAAAATGTAACAATATTTGACACCATTGTAAAGTCAGTCCTGCTGTATGGCTGTGAACTCTGGGGACCCGCATTTAAATTAAACTATGAATCTTGGGAAAAAAGAAATCTTTCATCTGGAATTTTGCAAAAACATCTTTGGAGTTCACAGAAGCACACCTAGCCTTGGTTGCAGAGCAGAACTAGGCAGGTTTCCTCTGCTCTCAGAAATCCAGAAGAGAGCAGGGAAGTTCTGGCTCCATCTGTCTCACTCCAGCCCAGAGAGCTACTGTACCATCAGCAAGCCCTCAAATATAGAAATGCACATTCGGCCAGCGACCTTATGCACTTTATAGCGGAAAAACACCAACTAAATTCACAAACCCAGTCCCAACATGTAAAGACTAAAGAAATAGAAAGGATTACCCAGGAGGAATATAAACTCAATTGGCAAACTGAAGTACAACAAATAAAAAAGTTAGCATGCTTCCACCAGATTAAACCTGGTTATGAACTGGCCCCGTACCTGACCAACATTAAGAGCCACGGTCAGAGAAAGCTGATGAGCCGGTACCGTCTGAGTAGACACAGTTTGAGTGTGAAGACGGGCCGACATAAGCGCAGCTGGAGGAGCCCAGAGCTCAGACTGTGTCCACATTGCTCTGCTGGAGTTGTGGAGGATGAGCTGCATTTCCTCACTCACTGCAGCAAATATCAGAGCATAAGAGATGCTTACTTCACACAAATATCTCTAATTCTACCACAATTCCAGCAAGCCACAAATATGGAGAAACTCCATTATATTTTGGGACAAAATGAAAAGTGTCTCCACCTAGCAGCACAGTATGTGTCCTCATGCCACCATATGAGAGAAAAAGGCTGAACCCCCTTATCCCTTATTAAAGCTCTCTGTCCTTATCATTTATTATTATATAGTTTTATTAATCTTTTTTAATTAACTTGTTTATTGTGACAACAGATATTTATAATATAACGATATATATAAATGTGTTTGTTTATTATTACTTATTTTTCTTTTATCTATATGTATGTTCTGTGTTTTGTTATTGCTTTGGCAACATTGTGATTTGTTTTACAGTCATGCCAATAAAGCTCTTTGAATCTGAGAGAGAGAGAGAGAGAGAGAGACAGAGAGAGAGAGAGAGAGAGAGAGAGAGAGATTCCACAGGTGGTTTTGTCAAGCCCACTCACCTGTGAGTGTGTGTTTTTGTAAGAACTTGACTGATCAAATGTGCAATACTGGTGCAAGTGTCCGTTAAAGTGTCGGAGAGCTGAAAGTGTTCGTTTTCTACAGGTGGTTTGTCAAGCCGACTCACCTGTGTGAGGAACACTCAGTTTGGGGTTATCGTGTGATGAGGTGGGAGAGGAAGGAGGGGGTCCTGGTTTTGTTACAATACAAGCCTCGACCAGTAAAGAATGCAAAGAGATAAAGATATGTGTTATATGGGTTCTCTTGGACTCATTGATGACCAGATGAGCAGCAGCATTCTGGATCATTTGTATTTAATGGCCCGTTTCCACTGAGTGGTACGGTACGCTTTTATGACTGTTTCCAGTCAAAAGGTACCTAAAAGCGAACCGTACCCTACCACTTTTTGCACGACAAAAGGGTACCAAAAGGCGGAGCAAGACGCGCAGCTGAACGCTATTGGTTTACAGAGAAGCGTTCCTCACGCATACACAAGCAGAAGAATGAAAGCAAAGAAACTGTCATTTTTAAATACACAGCAGAGACATTACATCATCATTATACAACATTACATACATAGCTCACACAAAACTCGTCATGATGTACACCTTTCTTGATGTACAGCCACAAAGCAAAGAAGAACAAAATCTGTCGTGTCCTGTTTTTGCTTTACGAGGCCATCTAAACGTGTGAGCGGTTTCACTTTCTTCTGACATCCGATCCTTACATAAACGGACAAATGCGAGAGTGCAGCGCGAAAAAAACAAAGGAGGAGCCCGAAAAAATGAAGCAGTGAATGATTCATTCACCAACTTAAAACATAAACAAATTGCCATGTATAACTATTATCATCACATTTTGGAGTATTATGAACTCGGAATGATGGAATAACTTTCTAACAGAGGTTACATGTGCTGATAAAGATTAAAGATACAGACGTGGAGTTTGCACTGACTGTAGGCTATATGTCGCGCTGTTTTTGAACCCACAAAACTAGGACAAAATGTATGCTGTGTGTAGTTTTTCTGTAACTGGTAGCATATCAGAGACTGTAAGGGTCTGTATGTATTCATATATGTTGCATTTATTTATTTTATATAATCACATACGTTTGATCATTGATCTGCAGTTATAATCAAATCATGTTCATAGAAAAGTTAGTAATGAACATTTAAACACAAATATTTATGTGTATAAAGTGTCTGTTTTGTGAGAAGTGCTTCTCATATGATATTTGAACGACCCGTACAGCTTTACTTTGACATTTCCTCGAGCGAGAATTACATCGACTGAAACGTTGTTGTAAACCACGCCCACCAAAAGGGTACCCTTGGTACTCTTTAGGCAGTGGAAACGCAAGCCTGATAAAGGTGACCTATACCGTACTGTACTGTACCAGTCAGTGGAAATGGGCCATAAGAATGCAAGAAAGGAGTCCAGTTAGAAGACTATTGCAGTAGATCTTCTTTGCATTCCACTCATTTCCAGGCAACTTTAAATGATGTGCTGGTGAGATAAGACATCAACTAGCAGAATAGAATTTCAGTGATGCCCAATGAGGAGAGGGTGGACAGTAGAATCTGGTGATGTACCATATCAAAAGCAGCAGACAGATCCAGTAAAAGCATATTAAGGTTTTACTCACAATAGGCACGGTTGTCTTGAACTGTGCCCAGGTGTGGTTTTCTCCCCTCCCCTCTCACCCTTGGCCCACACTCACATTGCATTTTTTGCCTCCGAGCCTGCGCACGCTTACGTTATCGATGATGCGACTATTCCGTTCAACAGAAGAGAAGCGCTCTCAATCCATACAATGGATATTGCTTTAGTTATACTGCTTTGTATTATTTTAAGTTGTTGGGATGCGATGACACCATCAAATCTTTTGCTGAATAGATCCTCCACTTTTGATTTTCATACTGTAATGTTCATGGAAGTCATTATGCTGTACATATTAGGAGGTTTGGTGCAGCTGGAGCAGCTGTCATGCAGCAGGGGTTTGTATCTTTGATAAACTATGACAGCCTTCATTGAAAAGAAAGAATGATCAATAAATCCAGATGAAACAGTCCTTAAAAGCGGCATCGCGTCCTCAGTTTCACGCTCTGATGCGCTTTGCACTCACACTACAAGCATACTGTGTACTCACACATGTCAAGCAAAAAGGGAAATGGGGTCAAACACAGCTGGGCTCGGTTCAGATAACCTATTGTGAGTACACCCTGAAAGTAGTGCAGTCTCAGCGGAATGTCCACATTGTAAGCCTGATTGGGTTGAATACAGCAAGTAAGTTAAAATGTGAAAATTTGGTTGAAAATAGCCCCTTCCAGTGTTTTGGCAATAAATGGAGAAAAACTGGTATGTAATTTTCAACTTTTGAGGTGTCGAGTGATGTTTTTTTTGAGCGGCGAGGTTACCCAGGTCTGCTTAAAAGTGGTTGGGAATCCAGTGTGGAGTGAAGTGTCAATGATCTTTGTTAGGGGAATGTCCTTCACGACGTGTGAGGTAATTGCGTCCAGACAGCAGGTCATGGGATGGGCAGAAAGGTGAAGTTTGGATACTACTTGCTTTGTGAGGAGGGTGGGGAAGAGTGAATCTTTATCAGAGGGTATTGTTTGATGGAGATTTGGGATGGACACAGTGGGAAACAGACTGCTAAATTGTTATTTGTGAAAAAAAAAACCAAATTATCAGCTGACAGAACAGGGTATTAAATGTCCTGAATAGTTTGCGGGTATCTGAAGTGCTGTTGATTATGATATTGGGTTTTGGCTCAATGGAGTTGGGAGGCAAATTATGCCAGATGGGCTGGATAGCTGTTAAGGCCAGCAAGGGTTTTTGAATTGCACCATGCTCTCTCTGTTGCCCTAAGTGCTGCGGCAGGGGTTAGAGCCCGGGGTTAGAGGAAGAACACATTTGCCTGGTGGAGAGAGGACTGATCTCATCTAGGCAGGATGTCAAAGTGGAGCAGAAAATGTCTGTGCCAGAAACTTTTATTGTCCAGAAACTACTACTAAATCTGGTATACATTAAGTTTTAAAGTTCATTCATTCATTCACATCTTTTTGACTTAGTCACTTTATTAATCAGAACTGCCAACTTATCCAGCATGTGTTTTACACAGCGGATGCCCTTCCAGCTGCAACCTAACACCAGGAAACACCCATACACTCTTACATTCACACACATATAGTACGGCCAATTTAGCTTATTCAATTCACCTGTACCGTATGTCTTTGGACTGTGGGGGAAACCGGAGCACCCAGAGGAAACCCAGACGAACAGGGGGAGAACATCCAGACTCCACACAGAAATGCCAATTGACCGAGCCAGGGCTTGAACAAGTGACCTTCTTGCTGTGAGGCAATCGTGCTACCCACTGCACCACCGTGCTGCCCTAAGTTTCAAAGTATTTAATAAAGCACAGTGTTCCAAGAATTTAATCACAATTTAAAACTAATTACAACTGATCCCTTTTCCCTATAGTTCTATCAAAAAAAATCTAATTACAAAATGCTCAAAAGCAACAAAACATTTATTTAAATGTTGCCCATTTCTCCATAATATTTAAAACACATTTGTATTCAGTTAATATTTTGCTAACTGGCAAACAAAATTTTCTTCCAAGAAAGTACATAAAAAACAACAACAAGTATATCTAAAAAAACAAATATATCTTTATAAATATTCTTAAATCAGTTTTGGCTGTTTCCCATGTTAAATTTCCGGCTCCTAGCAGAAAACAAAATAGCTCATATCCTCAAGACTGATATTGTGTGACAGGCCAACACAAGACAGAGTTAAATTACTTTTTTTTCCCCCTCCCAGGAACCACCCTAATGATTGAAAGCTCCTAAACTATGCACTGTACAACCAACACCACACCTCTGAAACAGTTTCCAATAGGAATTTTTGCAAAGCCCTGCAGCTATGTGTAATGTAGAGATGACGGTAATGCGTTTCATATATTTTGGTGACCCACAGTGGGTCTTATTGAAGTTTGCAGCTGTGATGTCTGATGCCTTACGGTCATGTCTCATTTTAGCCCCTGTTTCTCTTTTGAATGATTACACGTTGATGTGGTTTTTATGCGCAAAGAAATATCTCTTTGTACTGTACATTACTTTGCAGACTCATAAAAGTCATTTGCTTGCTTTTAAAGGGTACAAAATTATAAATATGGTGGATTGTCAAGAATTTTAATTTCTAACACTTTTTTATATTAGGCAATTGTATTGTCTCTCTGATTTTCCATCCTCTTTCTTTCTCTTGCTCAACAAACACTTTTACAGCACATCACAGCTCTTGAGTATGGGTGTTGGTTATTCATGAAGTGAAATGCAGAGACTGCATACCAGATTCAAGATTGAAACCAGCCTGAAGCTACAGTTGCACTTCCACTTTCTTTTGTGATAAGAGTACATGTAAATGTTTTGCTGCGCTATGCCAGCTTTGTTTGTTTGTATATTTTGTGTGTGTTTTATCCATGAGGGTATAGTTTTGCAAGAATGATCCAAAGCACCCAGCAAACCACAAGAGGTCATCATTCCAGTGGACCATGACTTGAACAAATATTGTGTTCTCTATATTTTCTTTCCTCTAACCACACCAGTTGATAGAGATAACACAAAGCCTAATCAAATTAGCATAATCTGCAGTTACAAAAACCATTCTCAGAACATTGTGATAAGACTCTCATTACATTAAGTTTATTTGTACAAAATCTTATCAAGGGCCTGAGCTTTTTATTGTACTTAATGTACAATTATTTGTTGAATTTCAGTGCAAACATCTAATAATCTCTGCTATTTGTGTACTATTGTGTAAAATTTTAAGTTGATGTAAATTGATTTGTATGAGTACCAATTTGTCAAACTAGTTTCTAGTTCCCAGCATTTGTTTCAGAATAAAAAAACATGAACATTTTGTGTTATTTTGTGTGTTTGCATAAGATATATAAGGAGACCCAGGCATCCATATATTAAGTCTATATATTGCGTTATTTACAAAAACAATAACAACAGCTGTTGATGCAGCGGTAGACTCTGTTTTGAAATTAACGAAAATTATTTATATATATTTTTCTGTTAATTGTATTGTATTAATTTCCCATTAATTGTATTTTATTAACGTCTTCCCCTACCCCAACCATCGCAGTAATGTAAAAACAGTAGTTGTACCGTGTATTACACATATATATTTGAGTCCTGATCAGGAAGTAATGTCCGTTTCTGATTGACTCTGAAACTGCATGATTGGGCCTGATTTTCCGATCACATGATTGGATCTGGACATCCCTAGTCTGTAGCATTAGTTAGCTCAAAAAAAGTGGTTTGCAGCTTAAAATGAATTATATATATATATATATATATATATATATATATATATATATATATATATATATATATATATATATATATATATATATATATATATATAAATATATATATATATATATATATATATATATATTTTTTTTTTTTAAATAAATAAATAAATATATTTTAATAGCTTTTAAGGCAATCAGTTTTTGCATGATTTCTAAAGTTAAGTAATTACATGTCAAGTTATCTGGTATTTAATGTTATACAAATATGCAAATATGTTCATCAATTTTTTTAAATGTTACCAATTGTTTACACATAGGTTTTTGAAACTACAACAAATTAAATGTTCATATGATCATTTATATCCTAAGTTCCTATAATGTTTGAAAAAATTACAATAATATTAAATAATAAAAAAAAAAAGAGTATTCACATAAACAAGAAAATGTCTTAACTATTTTCGTACTTTAATACTACATTTAAACATCCAGAGAAATATTTTCTCAAAAATACATCAGAGTGGAAGAGAGCTCTGTCGGAGAGCCCTACTGCCCCTTGTGTTGACAATACATAATAATGGCAGAGATCCATCGAACATGCTGGCATGTGATCATTGTAAATGAAGCATCTGAATTTTATGCTCCAAATAAACAGTGCACAGGTCAAGTGCTGCATATGTTAAAAGACATTTAAGTCACAAGTATCTACAAGTTTAATCTAATCAACAAACATCCTCTCACCCATAATATTATTTGTTGTTTCTAAAAGCAATATTTGATATTGGCTTCATAGAGGTAGACACCTTGATCTCCTCAGAATGGGATGTTGAGAGAGAGAAAGAACTGAAGAACTGCTAGAGCCTAATGTAGAGTATAGCACCTGTAAAAAATATTATATTATATTATATTATATTATATTATATTATATTATATTATATTATATTATATTATATTATATTATATTATATTAACAGAATTTGACAGACTGAATTCAAAAAGCCCCAATAAACATACACCATTTAAATGTCATAGTCTTTTCATTCTTAAGACACAAAACAGAAATGTCTCAAGTCTAAGGACATAAAAGAGCAGTGTGAATTTCTCAGTTTATATTCTCTCCCCTATGCATAACAGCTGGTCTGTTAAACACACATGTTGGCTCATACTGTGATGCGTCCGGCTTGTGTTTTGAAGGCATCCCACCCCACCAGGTTCACTCTGGGGTCAAACCCCAGTCAAACCCTCATCCCTGCTGTGATTGAATGGTCATTGCTAAAGAAACCTTCTCCTTTAGCACATTGACAAACATAAGAACATACAAAGAGATTAAGTTATGGTATAATTCTGTATATTTATAATTTCATCTAATTTCAGCTTGGTTTATACGGTTATATTTGACATTTTTATCAAAACTTTATTTGCACATTCTTGCTCTGTCTGTAAAAATTAATGTACATTATGTGATGTTTCATTTTTTAAGTTGTAGGTACTGTCTGTTCAGTCAAAGTTTAACTTTGTTTGACAAGGTTTTGTTTGTTTGCACTTTGAATGCACAGAAAATGACAAATCATGATCATTTGATAATCAAGAATGAGTTATGTTTATAGACCATGTTTAATTTCATGCTAATCGCAGACAGAGCATTGCTAGTACCATAGTGTTGTTAAAAACAATTGAAAATGATAAATGTTCACATAAGACAACGAATCAAAAGATGCTATTCACCCATCTCAATGGAAATGAACATTTTTAATTGCAGAGACCATAGACACCTCATCATTGTGATTATTTATTTATTTTTTGTAAAATTATTTAAATGTATGAATGTTAAATAGACACACAGTGGGTAAAATAAGTATGGAACAACAATAATGGAGTGATACAGGTAGAAGAGACTGAACTATTGAAACACATTTAATACTATATAAAATGCTTTATTGGTAATGACAGCTTCAAGATGCCTCTTGTAAGAGTGCCTGGCATTGCTCAAGCATGACTTCTTTCCCAGATATCAACAGCGTAAAAATCTTGGCAATTCAGTGGGTCTCTTCAACTGAGTTAAAATACTTGAGTTAAAAATACCCCAACATATAACCCAACTATAGGTTGTTATAGCACATTGTCAACTATGGGTAATTTTAACCCAATGCATTGGGTTATATAAATTTAACCCAATGCACTGGGTTATTTTTGATTAAATGTTATTTTATTACTATCGCTACTATGAAACAAATAACATGCAGTTTTTTAAAAAATATTAAAATTGCTTTAGAATGCTATATATATATGAAAATGAATTTTTTAACCCAACTTTTAACCCATTTTTTTAGTTGGTTATTAAATACCCAACAAAGGTTAAAAATAACCCAACAAAGCACAAATTATTTAACCCAACTGCTTGAGTTATTAATAAATAACCCAATAAAAGGTTTAAAATAACCCAACAAAGCACCAAATATTTTTAACTCAACCATTGGGTTAAATAAATAACTCAACTATTTTTAGAGTGTATCATTCTTTGTATAATCTTTAGTTCTTTAGCTGAAATGTCCACCCTGGTTTTATCTTCATCATCCTGGTAATGTGGGTGTTGGGATTGAAGAAGCTAATATTAATTTACACTGATGAGGGGCAGGTTTCGTGGATTAAGGTGGAAAACAATTTGGGCCACATTCCTGTAATCAACACTTTAATTAAACAGCTGAAACCAATAGAGTTAAAAAAATAGATGTTTTAACCCGCTTTAATATTGGCAGTTTGAGTATTTTAAAAGCTATTGTTAAGCAAGTACATTAACTTATAGTTTTTAAAAATATATCTGGAACAATATTTGGTATTTTTATGCTTTAATAGAGTAAAAACATACATGCAACATCTTTTACCATGCTACAGTCAGAAAATGAAAGATGCACAAACGAAGATGCACACACTTCATTTGTACATGTTTGTGTAATGCTATTTACTAAATGTGTTGAATAATTCCAAGACCATTAAACAGATTTTGCATTAACTAATGTAAATAATATTTAATTTGGATTCTAATAATGCAGTCATAAATGTTAAACTAATAAATGCTGAACAAGTATTGTTCATTATTAGTTTATGTTAGTAAATACATTAACTAACATTAATAAAACCTTATTGTAAAATGTAACCAAAACATTTGAGTCAGCAGCATCTTTAGAAATATGTTTTCTGAGGTGACTTTTTCCATTTTTTTTACCCACTGTATGTATATACACATGTTTGTTTAGTGTTTAATAAACAGTTCATTAAAATATACTAAAGCATTCTTGGTTTTCTTCCAGGTTAAACCTTAAAAATGTCTTAAACTTAACAATCTTATGACTTAAAGGGAACATAATGAACGACTGATGTCTTAATTACAACAATTCATACCAGTAAGATATTCAGCCATACTGACCTCTAGAGAGAAATTATATTATTACAGTAGCTGCTTTCATTTTCATGTAATTTAAATTCTGCATTTGACTTGTTTCAAAAGTCCTTCCTTTGAAATTTCAGTGAATTTGGTTATTGTGCATTGAAAATATAACAATTTGAGTCATTTTCACGTTAGAAAGAGACTAGTTCCCATTATAATTTTTGTATATTGAATGCAAAAACATTAAGGCTCAATATCCATTTAATAAACCAATTCCAAGGCAATTTTTGTGTGTATTGATTGCATGTATTCTGTTTTAATATAATCCTGCAAACAGCACACAATATTTCACTAAATTGATTAATGTTACCCTCAAAACAATTACCAAACCACTCCACTGCTGTAATGTAATGCATAAAATGGCTGCACAAGGGCCACTGGCACAAAAACAAGCAGCCTCACCAACACCGCGCTCAGTCATAATGCCCCATTACACCTGTCCCAGCAGATTGCACGTTACCTTGACAACCAGCCTGGTCTATTTTTCTATTTGTGCTGGAATTAGGACAGATGGTGCTTTAATTTGAACCGTTTCACCTCTCTTATACAGCTCTGTAGATACCAGATGTAAAAAGTGAAAAGAACGATCACCTACTACATCAAGAGGCCAGACACTACTTTGCCAAACAGACATTTACTAGACTAAGGCAATGAATGGTCCTAATACCATCTATATGACATTTTGAGACAGAGAAGCATGGGCTGCTAGTGTGACTCCTTTAGGCATTTGCTGCAATTATATGAGATCTAGTGGACAAAACAGAATGAACTAAAAAGCTATTATTATTAAAATCATGTTCGCATTTACAGCTGATGACCTTCTTTTGATATTGTGTTGTTCAAAACGGCATATTTGCACATAATCATGCTAATATGCAATAATCACAACTGCTAAAATTATTCTGTGATGAAGTAAAGAAAAAGTATAGAAAGTATAGAAAAAAGTTATTTCTATAAATGTAAAATTAGGCAAGGATAAAATAAAATTCTAACATGCTTGCGCTTATATATTTTACTTAGAATTGTTTGTACTTACAATAATTTGAGGAAATATCAAAGCAATAAAGTAAAAACATTAAAAACATCAGTCACTGAGATCTATCTGTTGCGCAATTATGTTATTATATTGTTTATTATTACTTTATTGTAACAATTATTACTTAAAAAAATAATCTAATCCTCAGACATGATCACTTTAAATTTTTTAAATATAAAACAAACAATGCCTACCCATTAGCCACTGCCAATGGCTATTTCACTGCCAGTGGCTACTCATATAAATTTCTTAAATTATGAAAACGATCCCTTTTCTATTTCCATTTCTATTTCCATCAAAAACTCAACAAGCTAAAACAATTTACTTGAATTTTTTTAAACATTTCTAATAATTAAAAGCAACAATAACAACTATAAAATTATTATTAATGAATCATTCACAATTATTAGCCCCCCTTTGAATTCTTTCTTGTTTAAATATTTCCCAAATGATGGTTAACAGAGCAAGGAATTTTTCACAGTATTATAGTAGATAATATTTTTTTCTTCTGGAGAAAGTCTTATTTGTTTTATTTTGGCTAGAATAAAAGTTTTTTTAAATGTTAAAAACTTTAAGGTCAATATTATTAGCCACTTTTCAGAACAAACTATCAATATGACTACATACAATGACTTGCATAATTACCTTAACTAACAGAATTAACCTAGTTAAGCCAGTAAATTGCCCTTTAAGCTGAATACTAGTGTCTTAAAATATCTATCAAATATTCTGTACTGTTATCATGGTAAAGATAAAAGAAATCTGTTATTAGAAATCAGATATTAAAGCTATTATGTTTAGAAATGTCACCATTTTCACCACCATTTTCCTCAGAAAACATATTTCTAAAAGATGCTGTTGACTTAAATTTCACTAGATGTTGATAACAACCAAAGAAATACATAGATGCAAAGAAAACAAATATAATTAGTTTACAAATTAAGTTATGTGTAATAAAATTAAATTACAGAGAAAAAAGTATTGAACACATAGGATTGTGTTGAAAGGTAGTGAAAGCCCAGAAAGCAGCTGAAATCTCTCAGTAGTTATTCAGCAACCCTCTGCCCTTCGTCAGTAAATTAATATCAGATGCTTCAGTCCAACATCTACTTTACCAGGATGATGAAGATGAAACCAGAGTGGACAATTTAGCAAGATAACGACCCAAAACATAGCCAAGGAAACTCTCAAATGGTTTCAGAAAAAATAAATCAAGCTGTAGAATGGCCCAAACAATCACCTGCCTTGAATCCAAAAGAAAACACAAAATAAAGATCAGTTTGGATAGACGAAACCCACAGAACCATCAAGATTTTTTTCACTCTGTTGAAGTCTGTGAACAACTCGCACCTGAGCAATTCATGTGACTTCATTCTTCCTATGAGAGGCGTCTTTAACCTGCCATCACCAAAAAAGCTTTTTATATAAAGTATTAAATACATTTCTGTAGTTCAGTACATTCTCTTTGTGTCATTCAATTGTTATTAAACATAAAAAAAATTTTTTGGTTTATATGTTTTTGTTTCTATTGTTTGAGTTTGTATTATTGTGAGCAAAAAATTTACTTTGCTTTCAAATATCAATCAAATGGCAGTGTCTCTGTAGAAAGGATTTTATTTAATTTTATTTTTTGATGCAGGCTTGCCTTTATGAGTCAGTGTTTTTATGTTTCAGATTCCCTCATAGTTTCTCCATGGTCTAATATAAAGCAATTTCATAGGTATAGAGAATATGAAATGGCAGTGAACAGGAAGTACAAGATAGTCCCAAGGTGCACTCATAGTTCTTTTAGTTGTCAGCAAGTATACGCGCCTGTCTTTAGGTGTAGGTGTATGCGTGTGTGCGTGTGTGCGTGTGTGTGTGTGTGTGTGTGTGTGTGTGTGTGTCAATGTGTGTGCGTGTGCGTGTGTCCAGTGTTCAGCATGAATCTTAAATTATTCATCATGTCAAACACTCCTCTCCTAGGCATTAGTATGGAAACCGCTGACCAAGAACTTTATCTGTCCCCAAAGAGACCCTCTCTCTTCCTCTGATGAGTCAACAATGTCTGCCTTACGCTCCTTGTGACACAGTAACCTTTATGGATTTCAACATATGTATATATTTATTTACAATATACTTAAATTTTATTTACACAAATAAATAAAATATTATTAAAAACTATGAAAATGACCTTCCATGTGTGTAATACAGCTTTAAGTGAAGTGAAATATCCAGCTAAGGTTTAAATCTGAAAGTGCAAAGTGTTTAAAAGTCAAGTTAACCTTCTTTAATCAGCCTAATCTGGTTTTGCTGGCCTTAAACTTATTTATAGTCTACAAGACATTGTTTTGCTGATGTCCAAAACCAATGCAAAAAGCAGCCAAAAGATTAGATAAAAATGAGCAAGCCAGCTTACGACACAAATGATGTCCCGATCAGGTTTTTTTGCCCTTGAGTCTGAGTCCGAGTCATTTGATTTGAGGTATCTAGAGATACCGAAACCTGATCCGATACTTCTAAAATACATAAAAAAGAATAAAGAAGACCGAAGAAACAGATCCAGGATGTTTCTTATTTTTTATTTAATTCACCATATTTTAACATTCAACAACTTTGTTAACAAACAGAGCACTTCTTGTGATGTAGCTTGAACAATTAAGTAACAAATAATATAAATTCTTCACTTTTGGACATTAGTGCAACAGTAAATATATATAAAAAAATTAATATAAAAACAAATAGCACCTCAATATAAAATACCCGGCAGGCAATCCCAAGTTAATGTTATCATCATCAATTTTAAAATACCTACAGTAAGTTTTAAAATACCTGCTTCTGTGTTCTACTTTGCCGGCATTTAACCAATAGCGTCTCTGCAACAAAGTGATGTCATGCCGCACATGTTCCTGTTTCTATGTGAAGTCAAGAAAGAGGTCTAACTCCATGCCACCACATAACTACAGATGTCTTAAAAATTATGAGAATATATATGTACATATACAGTTGAAGTCAGAATTATTAGCCCCCCTGAATTTTTACACCCCCCTGTTTATTTTTTTCCACAATTTCTGTTAAAGGGAACCTAGGTTACCCCTTTTTTCAGATTTATTATGAGTCTTTTGTGTCTACAGAATGTGTCTGTAAAGTTTCAGCTTAAAACACCCATCAGGTTTTTTATTATACTTTTTATAAGATCCTATTTTATACATTTTTGCACTGGGTGGCAGTTTTGCTGTACTGCGCCTTTAAGGCTAGTCCTCCTCGCCCACCGTTTCTACCAGCCTTTCTGCGTGCTTTAATCTCCTCCCTCGGCTGTGTCAGACAACAAACAGACATAAAGGAAGCAGATCTCACGTAGCATTTGTGAAAAATACTACAGTAAGAACTTTACCAATGAGTATTTTATGCATTTGCTGTGTTAAGTTACAGCGATGAGTCACACACAATGTCGTTACAAAGTTCACGCTCGCACACATACACACATACATATATACCCAGCAAGGACACGATACGCGCATACATACAGACAGCGCGCATTGAGCTTTGCACTCTTTTTGCACGCAAATGTGACAGGATACAGCTTAATCTCCACTGCTGTATGGATATCTGTTATGTTAATCTACACAATAAACCTGATTTAATGTCCACAAACCGGGATTGAAGAATCTTCTTTTATAACTGTTCTGACACGCAGCTGTGCTAATGAAGTAAAGCTGAAGTAAATCGCTGTAATTCATTACACACATGCACTGTTTTAAAACATTTTAAACTTGTGAAAGTCACTCTTCTTGATCACATTTGATGATGATTGATGACGCTAACAAACTGAACAGACCTTTTATTCCGGTTGCTTTGCGCTCGTCTTCTCTTGTTGATATGATTATACAAGTGACTACCGGGACTTGTTACGCAGCTGTCAATCAATTCGGTGGGCGGGGGGACCACATTCCTACGTCAAGTTGCGGTCGGTCTGAAAACCGCTCCAATTGGTCCAGCGTTTTTATTTTGTCAACTAATAACTGTTCTAATAAGTGATTATTTTATCTTTGCCATGATGACAGTAAATAATATTTTACTAGATATTTTTCAAGATACTTCTATACAGCTTAAAGTGACATTTAAAGGGTAACTAGGTTAATTAGGTTAATTAGGCAGGTTAGGGTAATTAGGCAAGCTATTGTATAATGATGGCTTGTTCTGTAGACAGTCAAAAAAATAGCTTAAAGGGGCTAATAGTTTTGACCTTAAAATGGTTCATAAAAAAAATTAAAACTGCTTTTATTCTAGCCATAATAAAACAAATAAGACTTTCTCCAGAAGAAAAAATATTATCAGACATACTGCGAAAATGTCCTTGCTCTGTTAAATATCATTTGGGAAATATTTAAAACAAAAAAAAATTCAAAGGGGGGCTAATACGTCTGACTTCAACTGTATATTTGAGTCCTGATCGGGAGGTAACGTCCAATTCTGATAGAGTCTGAAACATCCCCTGATACCCAGACCAGATGTCCAGATCGAATCTGGACATCACTAATATTTACAAGGAAAAAATTATGTAAATACTACATTTACATAGAGTCAAGCCCAAAATTATTTATAACCCAAGAGTATAAATCATTTTGGGCTTGACTGTACACGGAAAAATTGTGTTTATGTTTTTTTGTATAGTCGACTAACCAATCAGCACACCTCAAAAAGATGATAGGCACATAAGAAAAAAACAGTCTAACTGTGTTGGATCAAAATGATAAAAAGATTTACCAGATGAAGGTCAGTGGACCTTGCTTGTGACAGAAAAGCTCTAATATTCTGCATGTATTGATAGTGTGGGATTGCATTAAAAAATATATAAATAAATTATTAGTATAGTCTACTACATTGCCTTTTCTTACTTTATTGTTTGCATATGTGTGATGGTATATAAGATTAAATTGTTTACAGATTTTTTTTCAAAATTATAAACACAAATTTATGGATATACAATTGAAGTCAGAATTATTAGCCCCCCTGAATTATTAGCCCCCTCTGTTTATTTTTTCCCCGATTTCTGTTTAACAGAGAGAATATATATTTATTGCACATGCATGTTCACACAGAGGAGTGCACAGTCATGGCTTTTAAATGAAGTAACCGATGACCAAACCACAGACTCTACTCAGCATAATGTTGTTTTCTGTTGCATACAAACATTAGGAAACATTTGAGCAAAATTAAGATTCACATTTATATGGGAACATGAATGTGTAATACATAAATGATTACAAATATTATATGTGTTTGTCTTAATTTCCTTCAATTTTATATGCATCAATATGGTCCATGCATATATTACAGTACAGTTTAAAAAACAAGTTTCACTAGTTTCCCACAAATGAAAACATATGTAATAATTGCATGCAATAGATTCCAAAATATTTGGTTGTTTATTTACAAATGCATTCACTTCAGTTATGCTAATTATCTGAAACAATAATTCTAGTCAGCTCTTCTTATAGTTTCCGCCATGCTGATCAAGCATTTCTGTTGTCCCTAAAATTAATAAAGAAAGCGGCAGCATTTCATTTAAATATGGACCACCTTATGGTTTGTCAGTTTAATAATTTGCCAGTTTCTGTTCTATCCATTACAAATGCTCTTGTACATTATTTACAGAATACCTGAATTTGTTTCTGATTTCAGTTTGCATGTTTGAATATTTATATTTCAGTCGACATTCATTGTAATATTACTGAATAAATTTTGCAACATTAATAATGTGAAAGATGCATATTGTTCTGGGGTTAGACAGTTTTTTGAGAGTTTGTGTGTGTGGGTGAATTATTGTGTTGTCTTGTTTTTGTATTTACTGTACTTTACTGTATTGATGTTTATTACATTGATGCAGTTGTATTACTGCACTGCTGTATCTGCCATTCATGTATATATTCGTGAATATTGAGGACCACCTTGAAAAATGACACTATTCATCTCAAGAAGCTTATTCTCTTAATAAGAATAATTTGTGTAAACTAGTTTAGTTTCATAAGGAATAATGGATTTTTTTTGTTTTTTTGACACTATTCGTTTTAAGCTGACACGCATTTTCTGAAACAAAAACTTACATGCAAATTCTGTCAAAAATTTATTTTAATGTTACATGTGGTTCTGGATTGCAAAAGCCAATATTGGTGATATTTATTTTTGTAACAGGCAAAAAGTTATGGAAAAGACAGAAAGAGAGACATAAAGCATAAAAAGGCACAGGTGAAAGAAAGACAGAAGATGAGCCTGAAGCCTATAGAGACCTAAACACCATTGCGTATTCTCACTTCCTTCTTACACCATGTGTGTGAGCGTGTGTGTCTGTGTTCAACTGTGTTGCTTTGTGAAGTGTGTGTGTCATGGGGCCTCTGATTCTGACATGGCTCATACATCACAACTCTTGAGTGTGTGTGATTACAGAGGGAGGTTCTGAATGATTTATTGCTGGGCTTTGAATTCTAAGCTCCAGACACACACACACACACACACACACACACACACACACACACACACACACACACACACACACACACACACACACAGTCCAGAACTCCAAACTCTAACTCAGCCAACCTCCCACATACAGAACACACCTGTCCGGCTTCTCTGTGGACCATCCTTCATATAAAGGCCTCATCGCATATGAGAACAGACGTGTGCATACAGGCCCATAGGAGCACATTCATTCATTCACAGGTGTAAATAACACAAGCAAGAGAAAAGGAATAAACCAAGAAAAAAACAAAAACAAAGGTTTCATAAAATAATGGTGTCCTTTTTCAAGCAGCCATCTATCTTTAGTGATGTATTTCTGTTTCGGGCTTTAATTTACAGAACGAACAGCTCAAATAACACACGTGGCCCTACCAAAACCAAGCTCAATGCTTCAATTCCTAAAAAAATGCAAGAACTAGTAATATGCGTATCATTATTGATACACACAGTGAGTTGTTTTGGACAAGATGCAAATGCTTTTTACATTTTAAATAATTAAAACTTTATCTATTATAAAAATGTATTAATTAATTATTAGGATGTATTTTAAAATGCCTTTAATTACATATACGTTTAACAAAAGTAGACTATACCCACTGTTTACCTACAATGACTTGTATGCCTTAAAAGCATTTCTTTACTAGGAAAACTACCTATTGCAAATCCATGGATCAATTGGTTATCCATTCGTTTTATCTGTTAGCCAATACACTAAAGAAGGTGAAAAACTGCATGAATAGATGAAGTACAGAGACTCCATATATTTTATACACAAACAGCAGGGAAGGGTGAGACTGTGAAAGTGTGTAATCATGACCATGCTTCTTGTTTATGCCTCTTGTATCCAGTTCTCTAATTAAGGCCTGGGGCTCTGTCACTAATGAACACTGAAGTAATTAACAAGCGCTCTGACAGAGTGGTGAGTTGTAGATGGTCTAAATGTGTGCCTGTGAGTGTATATGTGTTCTATTGCTCTAATTAAACCCAGGGGTTCTAATTAGCTGATTAGCTAATAACCGGCTTGTTCAACAGGAAATATTATGCAGAGAAAACACACACAAAATGTCTTTCAGTTGCCGTCACTAACCATTTCAAAGGCTGGAGCACATGAACCCAAAAACCTCAGAATGCTTCAAGACACAAGTATGTTGTTATTTAAAACAAATCAAATCTTTCAATTAGATATTCTGTGATTGTTTGTGGCCAGTGATATAAAGCAATTCTCAACTGTGTCAGAGCCCATATAGGGTTACACCTGTATTTAAAATAAGACAAAAACAGGCAAACAGAACAACTTAAAATAAAGATATTCCTTTTTTAATTTTTATCGTAAATAATAAATACACTAAATGACTCTAGTCTTAGTGTGATTTTTTCTTATAAATGAATACATTATTGGAAATTGCATGGGCAATTAAACTTAAAAAATAACTAATTGGATGAACTCAATTTAATTGAGGGCAGGATTTCCATCCAATAAATTTGTTTAACTTGTTTTCATTTGTTTAATGAAATGTTATTGAGTTGGTCCAACATGATTTTATCAAATAAAAGTTTGAATGCATTTGTATATTTATTTAACTTAAACTCAAAGCTCAGATTGTCAGGGTTCTGCCACTCTGGTCTTGTAAATTCTTGTTTTGGTGGCAGAGTCACATAAATGCATCGCGCTGTTTCATTCTCAGCGTCTCCGTCTTGTTGGTTTCGGTTTTGGTTGGCGCTGAGATGAAACATGCGCGTTGCATTTATGTGAGCGCACGGTAGGGTGTTCACTTATCGTGTGCTCGTGTCTTGCGTCTGTTGTCAAAGCACGTGGCTCTGTGTTTACATGGGTCGCGTGCTTTTGTTGTGTGCTTTGTGTCTTGTCATACGAACACGCGGTTAATGAGTTCTCTCATTGGCTGCGTGTTCTAGTCTTGTTTAATGTGAGCACCTGGCTTGTGTTGTCTCCTTGTGTCAGGTGCTCTCCCGTCTATTGTCTAGTCCCACCCTCCTTGTTAACCCATTATTAGTTAATTATGTTCATCTGTTTGTGTATTCATTTCTCCTGCTTATATTCTCCTGATGTCTGCTGTCCTGTGCCAGTTCGTCGTCGATAATTCCTTGTCCTGTTGTGTCCAGCCTTGCTTCGTCCAGCCAACCCAGTCAAGTTTGTTTCTTTGTTTGTGTTATAGTTTAGTGTTTTCCCCCTCGGGGTGGTTTTTGTTGTTCTTTTGTTTTATTTTATTAAATAAATCTTACTTTGCTCTGCATTTGGGTCCTCGCCCCTTTCTCCCCTCTCTGAACCGTGACAGTACGAACTGGCCAACAGAGGACTCAGCAGAAAAATGGGTATCTTCCTATTCCCATCTCCCAGTTCACGTCCCTCTGCATGCCAGCAGAAGGAGCGTTTGGGCCTACCAGTTTGTCTATGCTGCAGAGGGGCTTGAGTTTACCACCACAGCACTGAAGGAGGCTTTCAATGCTGGACTCAACAGCCCCCTTCAGGCCTGGGAGATGGGGATGCTGGGGATACTGTCATTCTGGCAGTTTGTGAGCTACTTGTACCACAGCCAGGGGAACGGTGGCCTGCCTCCACTTGGTCCACCGCCCCTTCCACTCACAGACTGCCAAATCCCCAGTCCTCCGATGACCCACCAGCGGAGACGGAGGAGGAAGAACGGGTCAGCCTTGCCTGTCACCCACCTAGAGGTGACTGAACCTGCTGCAGCCCACCCAGCTACAACCCTGGCTGCAGCATCACCCTCCGAGGCACCCGCAACAGACACTGCTCCACTTCAAGAGGTAGTGGAGTGCCTAGCAGTGCCTGAAGAGGTGGCTAGCTTCCTGCCACCTAAACCAAGGAAGCGTGGGAGGAGAAAGGGCTCCTCCATGTCGGCTCCAGCCCCAGAGCGCCCGCCAGTGTCGGCTCCAGCCCCAGAGCGCCCGCCAGTGTCGGCTCCAGCCCCAGAGCGCCCGCCAGTGTCGGCTCCAGCCCCAGAGCGCCCGCCAGTGTCGGCTCCAGCCCCAGAGCGCCCGCCAGTGTCGGCTCCAGCCCCAGAGCGCCCGCCAGTGTCGGCTCCAGCCCCAGAGCGCCCGCCAGTGTCGGCTCCAGCCCCAGAGCGCCCGCCAGTGTCGGCTCCAGCCCCAGAGCGCCCGCCAGTGTCGGCTCCAGCCCCAGAGCGCCCGCCAGTGTCGGCTCCAGCCCCAGAGCGCCCGCCAGTGTCGGCTCCAGCCCCAGAGCGCCCGCCAGTGTCGGCTCCAGCCCCAGAGCGCCCGCCAGTGTCGGCTCCAGCCCCAGAGCGCCCGCCAGTGTCGGCTCCAGCCCCAGAGCGCCCGCCAGTGTCGGCTCCAGCCCCAGAGCGCCCGCCAGTGTCGGCTCCAGCCCCAGAGCGCCCGCCAGTGTCGGCTCCAGCCCCAGAGCGCCCGCCAGTGTCGGCTCCAGCCCCAGAGCACCGCTCCGTGCCGGCTCCAGCCCTGGTCATTGCCTTACCGGCACCACCCAGATGTCTTGCCCTGCCGGACCCAGCCCGGTTCCTAGCCCTGCCGGCACCACCCAGACGTCTAGCCCTGCCGGCACCACCCAGACGTCTAGCCCTGCCGGCACCACCCAGACGTCTAGCCCTGCCGGCACCACCCAGACGTCTAGCCCTGCCGGCACCACCCAGACGTCTAGCCCTGCCGGCACCACCCAGACGTCTTGTCCTGACGGCACCTCCCAGACGCCTTTCCCTGCCGGCCCCAGCCCGGCTCCTTGCCCAGCCGGCTCCCCACGGGCCTCCACCCCAGCCGGCTCCCCACGGGCCTCCACCCCAGCCGGCTCCCCACGGGCCTCCTGTCCAGCCGGCTCCAGCCCTGCCGGCTCCCCGCAGGCCTTCATCCCAGCCGGCTCCCCACAGGCCTCCTGTCCAGCCGGCTCCAGCCCTGCCGGCTCCCCACAGGCCTCCTGTCCAGCCGGCTCCAGCCCTGCCGGCTCCCCACAGGCCTCCTGTCCAGCCGGCTCCAGCCCTGCCGGCTCCCCATAGGGCTCCAGCCCTGCCGGCTCCCCATAGGCCTCCTGTCCAGCCGGCTCCCCTCAGGCCTTCAGTCAACACATTTTATACTTAAGACAAAATACTTTACAAAGTAGAAGCAGTTAATAGAATCTCATAATTAGAAATTCAAGAAAGAGTCATGTAAGCTAATTGATGGAAAAGTATGTAAAGACATTTCTTGCAAGTAGATTTTTTTATAATATTGATTTCATACAGGATGTTATTGCCAATTATCCTCTTTCTCTTATTTTAAAAAGTTAAGGGATACAGAAAAAAATTGTAGCTGCTATTAAGAGATTAATTCCAAACATTGGCAGATTTGTCAGCAGCAGAGATAGAATCACACACTGAGCTTATTTGACAGTTTCACAGTTTGACACTACACTAAACATATAATGCTAAAGTATTCTGTATAGCTGCTATGGTGATTCAAATTATTTTTCTGTTGTACCCAAAAGGTGTTTAACTGGTTCAAAAGCTATCAATTACAGAATACATGTTTTGCCACTTTCATTGGGCTACTGAATTGATCACTACTAGTCTGCCATCATCTTCCTTTCCCCTCCAGTTTCTTATGTCTTACCATGCAAGTTCAATAAGACCATTTATCTTCGACAAAAGACAGTCCAACTACTTAACCAAAGATTTATTTGACATTAGATGATACCAAGGCCAAAAGGCCATCTCAAATTACAGTCATCATACTGCATGTCACAACTGTCATGCAAACCATCAATCATTAATACATCAGTATGTGAATGTTAAATCAAAACATAAAACATGATGTATCATATTCTAAGCTATTGTCATGAGAAATGATCATACTAAGATGTTTAAAAAATAAAGCACTGTACTAAATATATTACATTTGAGTAAAAGGACATATGAGAACTGATAAGCCTATAGCCAAAAATAGCAACCAATTGTATCAAATGTCAGTCCAGTATTTTGACCTTCTCTTAATTACTGAATTGTTACCTATTTTTTTATACATTTACAAACTAAAAATAAATGGACTTAAAGGGCACCTATGGTGAAAAATCTACTTTTCAAGCTGTTTGGACAGACATAAGTGTAGGTATAGTGTATAGACTGTCATATTGGGGTGATATAAACACACCCAGTCCTTTTTTTTTTTTCAATTTAACAACAACTTGACGTAGGAGTGCGGTCCCCCCGCCCACCAAATTGATTGACAGCTGCATATTAACATGTCCCGGTAGACACTTGTATAACCATGTCAACAAGAGAAGACGAGCGCAAAGCAACCGGGAATAAAAGGTCTGTTCAGTTTGCTAGCATCATCAATCATCATCAAATGCGATCAAGAAGAGTGAGTTTTACAGGTTTAAAATGTTTTAAAACAGTGCATGTTTATAATGAATTATAGTGATTTACTTTAGCTTTACTTCATCACCACAGCCGCGTGTCAGAACAGTTATAAAAGAAGATTCTTCAATCCTGGTTTGTGGACGTTAAATCAGGTTTGTTTTGTACATTAATATAACAGATATCCATACAGCAGTGGAGATTAACCTGTATCCTGTCACATTTGCTAATAAAGTGCCAAGCTAAACGTGCGTGCTTGTCTGTCTGTTTGTGTGTGTGTGTCTTCTGTGCGCGCGTGAACTGTGAACTGTGTGTGACTCATCGTTGCAACTTAACACAACAAATGCATCAAATACTAATTGGTAAAGTTCTTACTGTAGTATTTCTCACAAACGCTATGTGAGATCTGCTTCCTATGTCTGTCTGTTCTCTGACGCAGCTGAGGGAGGCGATTTAAGGCATGCAGAAAGGCACATAGAAACGGTGGGCGGGGAGGACTAGCCTTAAAGGAGCAGTACACCAAAACCGCCTCCTAGTGCAAAAATGTATAAAATAGGATCTTATAAAGGTATAATAAAAAATCTTAACTAAAAAAATTAACTTGGAGCCGTGTCCAAACGCCAGGTAAACACTATATATTTGAACACATTAGGTTTAGCTAGCAGGAGAAGCATGTTAGCACCGAGAGCAACACCGAGTAAGTACATTTAGACCTGTTTTCAGTTGCTGTGTTTGGTTCGAGAACACTTAGACTTGTTTCAGCTGGTTGTGTATTGGTTGTTGGACATTTAAAATTGTTTTCAGCTATCTGTGTTTAGAACTAGCAAGCTTTAGCCACTGTTTCCTTTGTTTACTGGAAGAGCTTGTGTGCCGAGCGGGAGGTTTTTCGCGCCCCCGCCGCTGCAATTTTCGCGTGTTTTTTAACTTGGAGGCGTGTCCAAACGCCAGGTAAACACTATATATTTGAACACATTAGGTTTAGCTAGCAGGAGAAGCACGTTAGCACCGAGAGCAACACAGAGTAAGTACATTTAGACCTGTTTTCAGTTGCTGTGTTTGGTTCAAGAACACTTAGACTTGTTTCAGCTGGTTGTGTATTGGTTGTTGGACATTTAAAATTGTTTTCAGCTATCTGTGTTTAGAACTAGCAAGCTTTAGCCACTGTTTCCTTTGTTTACTGTAAGAGCTTGTGTGGCGAGCGGGAGGTTTTTCGCGCCCCCGTCGCTGCAATTTTCGCGTGTTTTTTAACTTCGAGGCGTGTCCAGCTGAACTCAATTAGCAAAGCGCTCGGGGGTGTATATAAGCGACTAGTATCACCGCGGCAGCGGTCGCGGCAGCCTCGTGTGAAGCCCGCCTCGTGTGAAGACCGACGAGTGTAAAGACCATCGACTCTACCTGCGCGACTCCACCGAGCAAAGACACCAACAAAGCACTTGAGTACTTCTTACTTTATTTTTTTTTTCCTTTTCTCTGCACTCATTACTGTTTTCCTTGCACTTTATTATGTGTTTACTAATTCCTGTTGTTACTAACACTCGCAGAGCACGGGAGGTACGCTGCAGGCGCAACCCTCACAACCTTCGATCAATTCATGTATCCTCTATTTCACAACTCTCTCTCTCTGTGGGCCTCTGGAATTGTCAATCTGCTGTTAACAAAGCAGATTTTATTACCTCCATAGCCACTCATTCTGACTTTAGTCTCATGGCTCTAACTGAAACCTGGTTGAGACCGGAGGACACTGCTACACATGCAGCTCTTTCTACTAATTTCTCTCTTTCCCACACTCCTCGTCAGACAGGGAGAGGGGGTGGGACTGGACTACTGATTTCCAAAGAATGGAAATTCACTCAGAGACCGTCGCTGCCAAAAATCAGCTCTTTTGAATTCCATGCAGTCACCATTATCCACCCCTTTCGCATAAATGTGGTTGTCATCTACCGCCCACCGGGTACATTAGGTCACTTCTTAGATGAACTGGATGTTCTTCTCTCATCTTTTTCTGATTATGACACTCCCTTGTTGGTGCTAGGTGACTTCAACATCCACATTAAAAGACCTCAAGCTGCTGACTTCCAGACTCTGCTTGCATCTTTCGACCTCAAAAGAGCACCTACTTCTGCTACTCACAAATCAGGTAATCAACTAGACCTTATTTACACTCGACATTGCCTCGCTGATCAAACACTAGTAACTCCACTACAAACATCGGATCATTTCCTTCTCTCTCTCAACATCCACATTACTCCTGAGCCGCCACACACTCCAACTCTAGTTGCCTTTCGCAGAAACCTACGCTCTCTCTCACCCAATAGACTATCCACCATTGTTTCTAACTCTCTTCCTCCATCTTGCAAACTCTCTGCACTTGATACGAACAGTGCCACTGATACACTCTGCTCCACGCTAACATCATGTCTAGACAGACTATGCCCTCTTACATCCAGACCAACCCGGGCCAATCCTCCTGCACCCTGGCTCTCTGATGTTCTCCGTGAGCATCGCTCAAAACTTCGGGCTGCTGAGAGAAGTTGGCGAAAAACTAAAAATCCCGAACAGCTCATAGCATACCAAACTCTTCTGTCTTCTTTCTCGACTGAGGTTACTTCTGCAAAGCAGACATACTTCCGTCAGAAAGTCAACAGTGCCACCAATCCTCGCTTGCTTTTTAAAACATTTTCCTCCCTCCTCTATCCTCCTCCTCCACCCGCATCCTCCACACTCACTACTGATGACTTTGCTACATTCTTTTGCACCAAAACTGCAAAAATCAGTGCTCAATTTGCTGAACCTACAACAAACACGCAAGATACACCACCAACACCACACACACTCACCTCTTTCTCCCAGCTCTCTGAGTCTGAGGTGTCCAATCTCGTGCTATCAAGCCATGCAACCACCTGTCCGCTAGATCCCATTCCCTCTCATCTCCTGCAAGCCATTTCTCCTGCAGTCATACCAACACTGACTCACATAATTAACACATCTCTTGTCTCTGGTCTATTCCCTACTTCATTTAAGCAGGCTAGGGTAACCCCTCTGCTAAAGAAACCCAACCTGGATCAAACGCTACTTGAAAACTACAGACCGGTATCCCTGCTTCCATTCATGGCCAAGATTTTGGAGAAAGTAGTGTTCAATCAAGTCCTAGACTTTCTTACTCAAAACAACCTCATGGACAACAAGCAATCTGGCTTTAAGAAAGGCCACTCAACTGAGACTGCCCTGCTCTCGGTCGTGGAGGATCTCAGACTGGCTAAAGCAGACTCTAAATCATCTGTCCTCATCTTGCTGGATTTATCAGCTGCTTTTGACACTGTAAACCACCAGATCCTGCTATCTACGCTTGAGTCACTGGGCGTCGCAGGCACTGTTATTCAATGGTTCAGTTCCTACCTCTCGGACAGGTCATTCAGGGTGTCGTGGAGGGGAGAGGTGTCCAACCTACAGCATCTAAACACTGGGGTACCTCAGGGCTCTGTGCTTGGGCCACTTCTCTTCTCTATCTACACGGCATCTTTAGGAACAGTCATCCAGAAACATGGTTTTTCCTACCACTGCTATGCTGATGACACCCAGCTATACCTCTCTTTTCACCCTGATGATCCCTCGGTTCCAGCTCGCATTTCAGCCTGCCTGTCAGACATTTCACTCTGGATGAAAGATCATCATCTCCAGCTTAACCTCATGAAAACGGAAATGCTTGAAGTTTCTGCCAACCCGACTCTTCACCATAACTTTTCAATCCAGATGGATGGAGCAACCATCACTGCATCCAAAATGGTAAAAAGCCTTGGAGTTACGATTGATGACCAACTGAACTTCTCTGACCACATTTCTAGAACTGCTCGATCTTGCAGATTCGCACTCTACAACATCAGAAAGGTCCGACCCTTCCTATCTGAACATACTGCTCAACTCATTGTTCAAGCTCTTGTCCTCTCCAAACTGGACTATTGCAACTCTCTGCTAGCCGGGCTACCAGCTAGTTCTATCAAACCTCTTCAGCTGCTTCAGAACGCAGCAGCACGAGTGGTCTTTGATGAACCCAAAAGAGCACATGTCACTCCGCTACTCACCCGTTTGCACTGGCTGCCAGTTGCTGCCCGCATCAAATTCAAAGCTCTGCTGTTTGCTTACAAAGTGACCTCTAGCTGTGCTCCTTCGTATCTGCTCTCACTTCTGCAGATATATGTGCCCTCCACAAACTTGCGTTCTGTGAATGAACGTCGCCTCGTTGTTCCATCCCAAAGAGGGAAGAAATCACTTTCCCGAACTCTCACATTCAATCTGCCCAGTTGGTGGAATGAACTCCCTAACTACATCAGAACAGCAGAGTCACTTGTTGTCTTCAAGAAACGACTAAAAACGCAACTGTTTAGTCTCCACTTTCCTTCCTAATCTGCAACTGCCTCTCTGGCTATACCACTGTGCCCCCTTTCTCTCTCTCTCTCTCTCTCTCTCTCTCTCTCTCTCTCTCTCTCTCAAAAAAAAAAATAAAATAAAAAATAAAAAAAAATTCTACTAATGCTTTGCTTCTTAGACTTTTACACACCTGAAACTTGTCTATAGCGCTTGTTCACTGCTGCTCTTATAGTTGTGTAAATTGCTTCCTTGTCCTCATTTGTAAGTCGCTTTGGATAAAAGCGTCTGCTAAATGACTAAATGTAAAATGTAAATGTAAATCTGATTGGTGTTTTGAGCTGAAACTTTACAGACACATTCTGGAGACACAAAAGACTCATATTAAATCTAAAAAAAAAGGGGTAATCTAGGTGCCCTTTAAATAATTTTTAACAACATCTAACTTTATAAATCCAACATAATCATTCATTCAACTTGACAAGGCCTGTGGTGTGAATAGACATTCTGTAATGAACTGGAGATTTTTTCTTTGTCTTAACTTAATCCTTTCGTCCTATTAGAGCCATTCAAATTTCATGGTCTAATACATTGGTGACATTATTGGCCTGTTTTAAAGCATGGTTTAAAATAAACCATTAGAAGCCAAACCAGGTCACAACCACACCTCTTTATCCACAGCAGGAGCAGATGACCATGGTTTATACAAGGCACAGAAGCTTTCAGATAACATAATTTAAGTCAACAATCAAAATTCCTTATGATTTCTTATAAACCAACATTCCTACTATGACAAAATATTTATATTTTTATGAACTTAATCTAATGCATACAAGAGTTCACAAAATGTGTCATAGTGTTTTCATCCACTCTGGGGTGATTTTGAGTCTTAATTTGGCCATAACATTTTCTGTTTTTCAGCAAGCAGAATGATTTTTGGAGGCAAATCTTATTTTGACACTTATTATGGGAAAACGCTTTGAAAAAAAAAAGTCAATGATTTACTTTGGGCAAATTTACTACCCTTTTGTTATGTTCGGGATGAAAACATCCACTAAATTTAACTGCTGTAACAATGCATCAGATTAATGTTTTTTTTTTCTTTTTTGTATAAATCTGTTAAAATCCACCGCAGTCCTGATCAAAACTATTAAATTGTTTAGAAAATTAAAAAATTTTAACTCTTTAATAGCCAATTTTGTGAATGATGTCACTGATTACGTGAAAAAAAAAAAATACACAAAATTACTTATTTTCAATATGAAAATTAGTTGCAGACTAAATTTTTTCTTACATTTTATCACAGTCTAAGACATGTGAAAGATTAGTAACAGCATTGTCTTTGATGCATTGTTAGTTTTTGTGCAGCATAAAATTTTTCATTTTTTATCCCTAATTCACTGTTCATAGCTTTTTTTTTCCCATTGCCTTCCATTTATTGATCCGTTTATTGATCACAAAACCATGACACCATATAATCATGCATTTTTTATTGTTGGTGGTTTCCCCTATTTGGAAGAGGTAAAGTTTGTAATTTTTACTGTTGATCATCAGTTGGCACTATTGACCCAATCAAAAATGCATGATTATATGGTGTCATCAGGACCGGCGCATCTATAGAGGCGACCCAGGCGGCAGCCTAGGGCGGCAAAATAGAAAGGGCGGCGACCATGACATCCCCCACCCACCACCCACCCAGCCCGGTTCTCGCTGTTGTAAGCGCAATCACACCCCTGTCTCCCATTTTCACTTTCAGTTTGAGGGCGGCATAATCATCGTCTGCCTAGAGCGCCAGTTCAGTTTGCTCCGGCCCTGGGTGTCATGGCTTTGCAATCAAAAAATGTTAGCCATTAGCCATTCTAACATCATCACTATGTTGGTTAAAGGTAAGTTATACTTTCTATCCCTCTACAGACATCTGCAGCCTCATGGAGGAGCTCATGTCACCTAGAAAAGCTCTCCACACGACAGCTGGGTAGGCATCCCTTCGGCATCCCTGACCAACCAGGGGACCTTTTGCCAGCTTCATGTCCCAGCTGATGGGCGATCTCTGCTAGCTCTTAAAGGTGAAACAACTGCGGACATCCGTATACCACCCTCAGACTGATGGCTTAGTCGAGAGATTCAACTAGACGCTAAAACGAAAGCTCCGAATGCAAGTTTTGGTAGAAGATGGGCATGACAGGAATCTAATAATCCCATATGTGCTGTTTGGGATCCGGGAAGTGCATCAATAGTGTGAGTCAACAGAGTCGAACCCCTCGTCAGAGAACATCTCAGCAAAGTCCAGCATGCACAGGGTCGGCTGTATGATCAGCCCCCTCAAGCTTGAGAGTTCCAGCCTGGGGACCGGGTAATGATCTTGAAACCAACAGCCACCGCCAGGTTTCTAGCAGTTTAGAATGGACCATACAAAGTGGTGGAGAGGGTCCAGCCTTGTCAATTCTCATCTCCATCAGCCAGAATTAAGACATGAAGAATGGTTGTATCACATCAACCAGATAAAGCAGCAGATGGCTCCACCCACTAGACTGGCAGCCCTCATCATGAAGGAAGACCTTGTCATCTACATTAGAGAACAGCTTTCGGCTGCCCAGAAGATAAAGCTCCAAGCCCTGGTCGGTCAGTTCAAGAATGTGTTCTCTGGGCATCCTGGGCAAATTATAGTAATCCACCACAAAATCTCCACTCCACCAGGGGTCATCATACACCTGCAGCCCTATCGAGGACCAGAGGCTCGCCTACTGGCTATCAACAAGGAGATCCAAAAGATGGTATTGTTGGGGATCATCAAACCATCTTGTAGTCCATGGTCCAGCCCTTTTGTAATGGTCCCAAAGCGAGATGGTACCCTTTGCTTCTGTAATGACTTTCAAAACCTCAACAAAATCTCCAGTTTACAGTCTAGAATCGTCATGGTCACAGACTCTTCTCAGCGCGAATCAGCCCCAGCTGAAGCCACTCAAAGAGCAGGGATATAAGTAGAGCAGGTGCAGACGGTAGCAGAGATCCATTTTTCCAAACCTCCCTATGCTAACCCTTCTCTCTCTGTCTGTCCCAGGGTCCAGAGGCTGGACGTCCAAACCATCAACACTTACTCTCCAGAACACTTCTTGGCAAGATTCATGCCACGTCTTCACTTCCACCTCATGTTTTGTAAATGAAGCACTCTCTGGGGAAGCTTGTGTTCAACTTACCATCCTCATGTTTTCTCCTCAATCTCATCACAACTGTCACAGTCTGTGTTTTGTTTCATCTGGCCTGTTTGACACTGGTATTTTACACAAGGAATTCACTATTTTACAACAGAATTCACACAAAGACAAGTAAACAATAAGTATGATTACATGGACACCAATACTTAGATTTTAATATGATTAAGACAATACTCTGATTAAGAGTCTAACATGTAAGGAGAGATTTTTGATTACCTCAATCCTACTAAAGTCATAATCAAAGTAAACCAAATTGAATTAGGACATGTGGAGTATTCCTATTTTAGCCGCATTATTTAAGTACAGTACAGACATGTAAACAACTTAATTAAACTATTACCATCGTGTACTTTTTGACATATTTTGCGAAAAAATACTCTATACACACATGGCTCTTTGACAAACACATGTGATCTCCAAAGGCACAAGTGCTCAGTGAACTCCTGGAGACTCATCACACCCTCCATCAATAAACACAATTGTACAAATGCTGTTTGGGAAATTCAGCATGCGGTATCAAATTCCATTAAAACAACTCCTACCTTTGCTTAATTCATACTCTCATCCAGTACCTCAGAGTTTATTACTGGGACTTGGCATGGGCCAGTTTAAGATTCAGACGGTATGCTAAAATTGGATAAAAATATCACGGTTTTACGGTTTTGTGATTACTGCTCTAAAATATATTCTTTTTAAATGTCTGGGTAAAAAAACTACAACTTTTTTTTTTTGGATGACCTTCCAGCTGCAACCCATCACTGGGAAACACCTATACACTCTAATTCACAGACATACACTACGGACAATTTTAGCTTACCCAATTCACCTATAGCACATGTCTTTGGACTTGTGGGAGAAACAGGGGCACGCAGCGGACATGCAAACTCCACATAGAAATCCCAACTGACCCAGCCGAGCCTCAAACCAGCAACCTTCTTGCTGTGAGGCAACAGTGCTATACACTGCGCCACCGTGCCACCTTGCCTTTTTCAGATTAAGGTAAATAATTTGATTACTGAGGTCCATGTAAACGTAGTTAATGGTATCTGAGGCTAACAGTGTCATTACTAGTCACACACAAAGTCTATGCCTACAGATATCTGCAGAAAAAAAATCTGATATCAGATTATATCAGATTTTTGCATTTTTTACCCATTATACAGTGTATTTTGTTACTTATGTAAATGTGTTCATTTAAATGTATTATTAATTTCACTAATATTTTTGAATAATATGAAAATGTTTAAATGATTTCTGTACCATACAGTTTTTTAAAGTAAACTTACTGTAGCTTTGTTTACCAAACAAGGGGTTCTAGTAGGATTTTCAGGATTTGCGTTGTAAACTTTAAAATTAAAAATCTGTTTTTTATTTCATGTGTGAAGTTTTAATTTCCTCTCATTGTCATTCTGCATAAATTAAATCAAAACAAATACAATAAATAAATAAATACAATTTACACACATAATTAGCAAACAATAGTCTGCAGATTCTGTCTGGCCCTAGTCAATTCATGTAAGGAACTCTTACTATTAAGCTATGCCTATGTATATCCAGATTTTTATTCTGTGGTACCTTTAAAATAAGCCCTGATTAGTGTCAAATGACATTGTTTTAGTGAAGAAACATTTCACTATTATTGCAGTGGTAGGGTCAGGGTGGGTGTCAGATGTTAGTCTCACATTTACTCCACTAAAACCACAAAAGAAAGAAACATTACTTTGTTTATTCCTATTTGAAACCACAGAAGAAGAGAAATGGACAGCTTTATTTGAGCAAGACTCACAGAGGAACACAGATCATTACATTCAATTCCACTGGAAACCACAGCTGTCTGAAAAATGCAGTTAGAGTTGTTTATTACCAACTTGACTATCTACACACAAACACACACACATCGAGTCTGAGCTGCTCAACAGTTGTCATGGTGATGGCTTTGGATGCATTAGCTATGCAGGAAACATCTTAATTAATCTTGATGATGACAGCGTGACTGTCCTTCCGGAAAAGTCCACATTGATTCATAAATAACCATTGAGATTCATAATGAATGATGCATTGCTGCAAACATTAGTCTGTGATGAATAAATTAATTATTTCCTTAGATTTCTTAGTGAAATAAGATTATAATGTTCCTGGTCTTAGAAGTGTGAATTGGTTTAATAATTTTTTTTTCTTAGATATCAACATAGAGGTTTTTCAATCTCTAATGTGCTGTATCAGAAGCACACTGATTCATCAGTATGATAAGTGACCATCAGTTCTGTTCCTTAAGGATTGGAAAAGCCTGCCACAAGAAGATTAAAATGAACTAACATTTAACATCATAATGGCGACTGATACAATATTTCAAACACATGCAAAGAGAATGAAAAGGCAATTTACTGTTTAAATGGTGGAAGACAAACACTGGCATACCCTTGTAAGAAATGAAATATCCAGATGAGACAGTCATAAGCAACACTATGAAAATGAAATAAACAACATTAAAACAAAATGTTTAACCCTTACAACCCTAATTGGTTTCATTACAATTCACCAAAAGTTCCCATGAAATCTGAGTTGTTGTTTTTTTTATGTATGTATCAATAGATTATTGAAATCAAAATGATTAAACCCCCTTTGATTTTTTTAATATTTCCAAAATTATGTCAAATGATCCCAGAGCAAGGACATTTTCACAGTATGTCTAATAATATTTTTTTGTCTGGAGAAAGTCTTATTTGTTTTATTTTGGCTAGAATAAACGCAGTTTTTAATTCAGTTTCTTTTTTACTTTTTTAGGTCAAAATTATTAGCTCCTTTCAGCTATTTTTTCGATAGTCTACAGAACAAATCATCGCTATACAATAACTTGCCTAATTACCCTAATCTGACTAGCTAACCCAGTTAAGCCTTTAAATGTCACTTTAAGCTGTTTAGAAGTGTCTAGAAAAATATCTAGTCAAATATTATTTACTGTCACCATGGCAAAGATAAAATAAATCAGTGATTAGAAATGAGTTATTAAAACTATTGTTTAGAAATGTGTTTAAAAAAATCCTCTCTCCGTTAAACAAAAATTGGGGAAAAAATAAACAGGGCTAATCATCCAGGGGGGTTAATAATTCTGACTAATAATTAAACTTTTTATTATAAACATAGCTGCAAGCAGCAATTAAGGGGCCAAGCAGTTCAGAGACAGAAAGAGCAAAGTAGTCCAGTGACAAAATAAGCAAAGCAGATCAAAGACAGAAAGAGCAAAGCAGTCCAGAGGCAGAATGAGCACATTTGTCGGTGCCATAAACAAAAACTGCTTCGCCTATTGACACAAATTTCACAACACTCTGTCGACATGGTCTGACGATGATCTGAGTGAAATTTGGTGATATTTTGGCAAAAGGTCTAGAAGAAGTTTGCAAATTAATTTTTGAACAAAATCAATATGGTGGACAGGATGTTTAGCCAAATATGGCATATAGTATCAATGTTCTCGGCATGACCCAAGGAATAAGTTATCAATTTTATCACAACAGACATATGCAGTCTAAGTTATTAGCACATTTTAATTAATTATTGACAGTTTGTGAACTCGTGACCACTAGGTGGTGCTGTTTTCAAATTTATGTGTTGTGGTCAACGTGAGATGCCAATAACACCCCTAAAAATCAGTGTCAATATGTTTAAGCACTGCAGAGTTACAGCCTCAGATTGACTTTGAGATTGTATTAGCAGGTTTGTCGATACCATAAATGACAACCATTTTGCTGATCGATATGATTTACATAACTTTTAGTCAGCATGGTTTGAAGATGATCGGAGTCAAATTTGGTGACAATTGAATCAACAGTCGAGGAAGAGTTTACAAAAGAAATTTGTTGAACAACAAATTATGGCGGACAGGAAGTTTTCCCCAAATACATGGCATGTTTGGTATCAATGCTCTCGGAATGACCCAATGAATAATTTGACAATAATTACTACAATAAACCCATTCAATCAACATTTATTAGTCATTTTGGAATATTCACTATTGATGGTTAGTTAGGGTTTATAACGCATGACCACTAGGTGGCACTATTATCAAAATTTATGTGTGTTGGTTATTGTGAGGTGCTAATAACACACAAAGTTCAGCGTCATTCAAACGTTGCAGAAGTAAATAAGTAGATAAGTAAATATAATTGTGAAATATAGCATTCTTTGACAAAATGGCTGACCTGTGAAAATCGGACATCATTCGACTTGGCATGCTCTGTTAAATGGGCAGAGACCTGTTTTAAGAGTTTTGGATGAAGGATTGAAAAGATACAAGCAAAAAAAAAGCCATTTTTTATATCTCCAGACCACTAGGGGGCAGTGCACGGAAACACTGCAGATAACCTCAGACCATGGTTGCATTAACACACACCAAGTTTGGTGTGAATACGTCAATGCGTTACAGAGATATCGCCTCAAGTCAATTTCCGCAAGCTCTACGTTAAATTTGTTAACAAGTTAATCGAAAATGGTTCTTGTAATTAACTTGATTTCCATAATTTTTGGTCAGCATGGTCTGTAAATCATGGTTTCACGAAAAATTCAAAATAACGAAAAAAATTTAATGACAGAAAATGACGTCATAGGGTGCGTTTAAATCTGCTTTTTGATTTTTATTGTAACCCATTCAGTTCAAAAGTCATAACGAAAAATATAAGTGAAACTTTGGACAAGTGGTGGTACTACAGAGTCTGACTTAGAGCAGGGGTGTCAAACTCAGTTCCTGGAGGGCTGCAGCCCTGCACAGTTTAGTTCCAACCCTACTCCAACACACTTACCTGTATATTTCAAACAAGCCTTAAGGACTCAATGATCAGGTGTGATTCGTTAAGGTTGGAACTAAACTTTGCAGAGCTGCGGCCCTCCTGGAATTGAGTTCGACACCCCTGACTTAGAGACTTCATGTTTGCTGTGGTTTATGAAGACACTGCCCTCTATCATTGTGCCAAATTATACATACGGTTATATGGGCTATCATTCAAATCCAGCGGAAGAAGAAAAACCGGAAGAAGAATAATAATAATAGGAACGCTAACGAAAACAATAGGTGCCTCCACAGTTTCTTTGCTTGGCCACTAAATATTGTATACATTATAAACAGCACCAATGATGGGAAGGGTGCCAAACAGTAGACTATATTGCATACTATTTAAACTGAACACCATTAGCATTACTGAGAATTATAGTTTTCTAGTAGAAACAGTTCCATATTTAATCAAAAGGAATTATGCTCCATGTACTATTTAAAGGGATTACCCAAAAATTTAAATGATGTAATTAAAATGCTCACCTACATGTTTTTACAAACTGTGAATACTTTTGTGCATACATAAAGCAACAGTTTTCTTACCTCAATGGCAGTTCTCTCAGATTTCTTTATTTTTTGTTAAAAAAGTCTTGGGAGTTTGTAAAAATCTTATGGGTCACGGGTGTTTGGAATGACACAAGGGCGAGTAATTAATTAAACATAATAATTTTAATTTATAAAAAGCTTATACTTACATAAAAAATAGAATAAAAAGAGATAAAGCCACTTGACATGACCAACCTTAACTATCTGTTGCAATCGTCTCACTTTTCTGACAAACCCAATTTTGCTGGCAGCCTATCGTTCAAGTTTTCACTGACTTTGCAAGATTTTGAGTTTTTCTAAAGTAGCTAAAACCCTTTAACAGCAGTTGTCCAGATGATTGCCAAAGGGATGAGACTTTCAGTCATAGCAATAAAAGTTAATCATTGTAAATCTGGAATATTCTAAATGAATCGATCTATATAATGTAACTCATTCTAGACTCCCAAACAAGATAGTGTGGAGAATGGACAATCAGTTCAACACTGCAGCTGTGTGTGTTGCTTCACAGCTGCACAGGATATGGATCTTTATCTCAGCATACAGTGGCTCGACTTTTTTTTTACTAAAAGACCTGTAGTGACCATATTTTATCAGCAGGATAATCAAAAGGCTTGACTAACCTTCGCTAAGGAACATGTTGTGTGGAAAAGGAACTTGCCCAAAGATCACTTAAATGAAAGCAAGTTCAATTTATTTAAGTCCAATAGAAAATATTATGATCACTGTCAAGCTTATGGTGAAAGGTAGAGGAGGAATTGCCATGGTTTGAGAGATGTTTTCCTGAGATGGAATTGGGCCTATTATACAGCTACATGGCAAAGTGATTGCAAATTTTTATGAGAAGCTTCTTCAGCAACATGCTGTTGCAATAAGCCAGCAAATTTTATGCAGGACAATGGGCCCTCGGTCAAACAGTAAAACAGTTAGTACAGACGTTCTTAATGGTGAAAGCAATAAAATTGGCAGCCAAGGGTTCTGAACTAAACCTGATTGAACATTTTTAGTTATCAGCTTTACCTTAAAAAAGGAAAAAATAGAGACAATGCCAAAGACTGAAGTCCAAGTATTCCATAATTTACAACACACCATAGCAAAATCACCACAGGATTTACAAGGGTTGGACAATGAAACTGAAATGACTGCTTTTAGACCACAATAATTCATTAGTATGGTGTAGGGCCTCCTTCTGTGGCCAATAAAAAATCAATTGATCTTAGGATTGACAGTTACAAGTCCTGCAGAGTGGCCAGAGGGATTTTGAGCCATTCTTCTTGCAGAATAGGGGCCTGGTCACTATGTGGAGGATATCTAGCACAAGTATTGAACCTAGGGAATGTCATGAAATTGGTGCCCAAACCATCACTGATCCACCCCCATGCTTTATACTTCTGCATCGAGTGATCGGCGTGACCCACCATACCTGACTTGCGCGTAGTCATGCATTTATACTTATGCGCACTGTTTGTGTTGCTCTGCAATAACACTTGCTAAAGCTGGCAGTAGGTTATTATGTTCCTCTGTGTCGAGATTCTTCGCAGTGTTTTATTTTTTCTGAATACTACAAGTAGTTTCTCGCTCATTCAGAGGTGGGACCCAGTGGATGTGCAACAACTTTAATCATAAGGTAAACACAAAAGAAAAAATATACATCTGGAGATGCTTCACGTGACTAGACACTTGTAAACAATCGCTTCATCGGGCTCACCAAGCAGACCAATCAGAGCTTGCGCTACGCATCGTTGCGCCATGTAGTTTCAATTTTTTTGAGAAGTGTGCATCAGCGGTGAGGGCAATGCGACTGCGTGAAGGCTGCGCCGGCCCATACACATGCAAATAAGACAGAAGTATAAATCAGCCTTTAAGGGTTTCTCCACGCCGTAACTCTCCCAGATGTGGGAAAGATAGTGAAGTTGGACTCATCAGAGAACAATACAGGTTTCGCATTGTCCACAGCCCAAGATTTTCAACGGCACCAGCGTTTGGCATTGGCACAAGGGACCAAATTTTGGCTATAGCAGCCCAGCCATGTATATTAACATCGTTGAGTTCCCGACAAACAGTTTTGGTAGAAACAGGAAAGTTGAAGTGCACATTTAATTCTGCAGTCAGTTGGGCAGCTCTGGTTTTATGATTTTTGAATACAATCTGGGTTAACACCCAGACATCCCTTTCAGATTTCTCTTGCATCCACAGTTACTCCTGTTGGATGTGTTTTTTCCTTCTTGGTGGTATGCTAGCATTACCCTGGACACCGTGGCTCTTATCACAAAGACTTGCTGTCTTGGTCACAGATGTGCTAGTGAGGCACACAACAATTTGCCCTCTTTTGAGCTCTGATATGTCACCAATAATGTTGTGTGCACTACAATGATGCAATAATTCAAATATGTCACCCATAATGTTGTGTGCAAGCAAAACTGTGCTTTTACTCTGCCAATTAAACCTTCACACTCTGCTCTTACTGGTGGAATGTGCAATCAATGAAGATTAGCCACCAGGCTGGTCATACAGTGCATCCGGAAAGTTTTCATAGTGTTTCACTTTTTCCACTTTTTTTATGTTACAGCCTTATTCCAAAATGGATTAAATTCATTTATTTCCTCAAAATTCTATACACAATAATAATGACAATGTGAAAAAATATTTTTTTAAATTGTAGCAAATTTATTAAAAATAAAAAACCTGAAAAATCAAATGTACATAAGTATTCACAGTCTGTGGCGTGAAGCTCTAACTTAAGCTCAGATACATTCTGTTTCCTCTGATCATCCTTGAGATGTTTCAGCAGCTTAATTGGAGTTCACCTGTGGTAAATTCAGTTGATTGGACATGATTTAAAAAGACATACACCTGTCTATATAAGGTCCCGGGGTTGACAGTGACAGAGAAATTGTCTGTAGACCTCCAAGGTGGCATGGGCCGGTATAAGATTCTGATAGTATGATAACCTTGGACTTAAATATCACAGTTTCACAATATTATGGTGTTTTGATTACTGCTCGAGAATATATTCTTTTTAAATGTCTGAGTAAAAAAACAAAACTTTTTCCCCTTTGAAAACAATACATTTTAATTTGGGAAACATTTAAAATATTTTGCAACAGTAAACATGTCAGGATAAATGGTTCAAATGAATTATTGACTTCTGCTGTCTTCATTTGTTTCAAAAACACAGATTATTTTTCCGATTTAAAACAGCATCTTTGGATATCTTTCTGCTGAAGATTCTGTTGTCCTAAAAAAAAATGTAAATAAAAAAAAAAATCTTACTCATACCTTAGGAACGGTAAAGCAGAAAATTTTGACGGTTTTAAAACCTTGACTTTTACAAACCACGGTATACCTTATTATCGTCCCATGCCTACCTCAAAGACAGGATTGTCTTGAGGCACAAGGCTGGGGAAGGTTACAGAAAAATTTCTGCTGCTCTGAAAGTTCCAATGAGCACAGTGGCCTCTATTAACCATAAATGGAAGATGTTTGGATCCACCAGGAGCTTGCTAAGCTGAGTGATCGGGGTGAAAGGGCCTTAGTCAGGGAGGTGATCGATAACCCGATGGTCACTGTCTGAACCTCAGCTTTCTTCTGTGGAGAAAGGAGAAACTTACAGAAGGACAACTGTCTGTACAGCAATACACCAATAAGGCCTGTGTGGTAGAGTGGCCAGACGGAAGCCACTCCCTGCCTGGAATTTGCCAAAAGGCATCTGAAGGACTCTCAGACCATAAGAAACGAAATTCTTTGGTCTGATGAGAATAAAATTTAACTCTTTGGCGTAAGTGCCAGACGTTACATTTGGAGAAAACCAGGCACTGCTCACCTCCAGGCTAATACCATCCCTATAGTAAAGCATCATGCTGTGGGGATGTTTTTCAGCAGCAGGTACTGGAAGACTAGTCAGGATAGAGGAAAAAAGATGAATGCAGCAATGTACAGAGACATCCTGAATGAAAACCTGCTTCACAGTGCTCTTGACCTCATACTGGGGTGACGGTTCATCTTCCAGTAGGACAATGACCCAAAGCACACTGGCAAAATATCAATGGAGTGGCTTCACAACAACTCGGTGGCCCAGCCAGAGCCCAGACCTAAATCCTATTGAACATCTCTGGAGAGATCTGAAAATGGTTGTACACCATCACTTCCCAATCTGCTAGAGCTTTAGAGGTACTGCAAAGAGGGATGGGCAAAAATTCCCAAATACAGGTGTGCCAAGCTTTTAGCATCATATTCAAAAAGACTTGAGGCTGTAATTGCTGCCAAAGGCAAACTATTGAGCAAAGACTGTGAATACTTACGTACATGTGATTTTTCAGGTTTTTTATTTTTAATAAACTTGCAACAATTTTTCACATTGTCATTATAGGGTACATTGTGTGTTAAATTTTGAGGAAATAAATTATTTTAATCCATTTTGTAATAAGGCTGTAACATAAAAAATGTGAAAAAAGTGAAGCGCTATGAATATTTTCCAGATGCACTGTATTTAGCCATGAAACCTCAAACACTAAATTGGCCAGTGTTTCAGTTTCATTGTCCAACCCCTGTATGTCTTGTCTTGAACTGACTGCAAATTTTGATTTACAACCGAACAATGCACCAATTACATCAATGCATCAAATAAAGCTGTGCATTCCAATGCACTTCAACAGGACTTTAAAAAACTTTTTAAAAGTAATTAAATGTAATATGTGAATACATGGGCTTAGTTTAGTAATAAAAGGACATTACATACCATGTGCCTGAAATATCATTGTTTGCTAGAAACCCTGTTTGAGCAGAAGACTGCAGAAAAATATGCAAATCAGAACATAACTGTTTTTTAATCTATGGCTAATTCCTAGGGTTGTAAATGGACATGTAAAAAAAATTCTGGAAAATGTTTGCACGTATATCACATACCTGCAATTTAAACATTGCCTAAACTTATTCTATGGCACCTTAAAATGGTATTTTAAATGATAGATACAACTTTAAATTGTACTGAGCTTAAAATCTTCCGGTTACGATACAAAGGGAGAGACAAGATAGAGAGATTATTAGGACATGGCTTTACAAAGTAAGCCAATTTACACAAGCAATCCTGCTTTGAATTAGCAGGTAATGACTCAATTAGCTTTCATTTTTGCACAGAGGAGATTTGGCTGCATAAATTAGCCTTCATTAATCGGGAAAGTGTCAGTAGCAAAGGACAGCTCACAAATACTGCAGCCAATCTCTGTCACTGCTACGACAGCACAATATAGACGTCCGGCCGGACTTTGTGTTTGAGCTGAACGGACCGGTGTCACTCAGAGTGTGACACAGGAACAGGAGGATAGCCCAGGGGATGACTGGCCGCCGATGCCCTGAAAAGGTCAACTTGACACAGGCAGCATCCCATCGACCTGTCCCCTGTCCGGCCAGTGGAAAATCAGATAAACTTAAGACCACTCATCGATCCTCAGATACACAGCACAAATGTTGGCCCAGCTCAAATATCTTCACGGTGCATATCATTAGGGAACAAGTCAAATTAGGAGTCACGCTGTATAACAGGACACATACTTTGTGGATAAAACAAAAAACTGAGAAGTAAGACGAGGAGAAGGAGGAATTAAGCATTACAAAGAAAAATAATCTAATTAACTGATGCATTTTCCATGTGCAACCACGAACAACCAGATGGTCAGAAACTAATAGAGACGTTTTGATTGGGACAGACTGTATTTCAACTACAAGTTGGCTAAAGCTAACCTGGTTTATTCTCCTGATTAGTGCTCTCCATATGTTCAATTAGAGTGTGAAAGGGGAGAATTTGTGAACAGCAGAAGCAGGAGGTTACTCTGACAGGAAGCCTGTGCACTCGACGGAAGAGGCTGTCTGCATGCTGACTACCACATTGCTTTTATCAACTCTCGCACCTTTGTCTTTGTCAGTCTGTCTGTAGGTAATTTTTCTAAAGGTGGCTGATAAACTATTCCTCTTTGTGATGCATGCAGGGCAAAGGTGCGCAGTAATTCCTGTCTGTTGGTGCTTTATTTTCAGTAAACTTCTGCAATCAGCATGAAAGGAAGAGTTCTGCACGTGTGTTGATGCACATGTGCCTGTGTGAGCATGCATTCTAGTTTTATGTTGCTTTTCTGTATACACATAAATTGTCTCGGGGAAAAGACAGCAAGATCTTTATGATAACAGGTCAAGGTTAGAGTCATTGCATTGCACACACACAAACAAACATGCATGCCAAGATCATCTCACATGACTAGTTTAGAGCAGCTGGTGCAGCAGTAATTTAATCACAGTGTCGTCACTTTGTAATTATGGCAATTAACAGGACTTATGAGTACTTGTAGGTCTATTTTCAAATGATATTGAGTATCAAACAACATGCTGATTGCCAATCACAAAAAACACAAATAAAACATAGATGTGTTTGTTTTTAATGTTGTGTGAATACTTATTTACGCTCATTGTCCCATTTCATTTTGTGATATTCCAGTTCACGTCTTTGAGTGTTGTAGCCAAATTATAAGAGTAAACAAAACAACCTCAGATATTCAAAGAGTACATCTTCTCTGGAACACGAACCAAAAATGAATGACTATTTAGCACTGCACAGATTTTTTTAGCATTTTGCTTTTAGCCTTCACATTAACTTCTCACAACTGCAGTAAGTTGGATGTAGTTATAAATGAAATTTGCAGCATTTACATAAGCTGTATGAAGACTAAATACTTAACATATTATAGAAAAGACAGACAGAAATCAATGCCCCCCACTCATGCCATCATCTTAAAATTATAATACACCAATAGATATAAATGGCCCATTCTTGACATCATACATTTCGTGACTGTAATGGCTTGGAGCACTGTGAAACGCAGAAATTATGTTAGCAGACATATTCCGTCCATAAGGTTAAGCGTTCCTAATAGTCCGGAGCATTTGTTTATTGGCATGTCACAGTTTAAGGACCTTTTTTTAAATGATTGCAATACTACATGTCGAGAGCGACGTTTTTACTACCTCGTGGCAAATTGAATTATAGTTTGATGTGAGGTCGCGCATCATCACACTCGGAGGCGCGCACTGAACTCTTCACCTGGCAGCGCGCAGCGCGCCACACAGCCTTTCCCACTAGTTGATAGTCTGCTGGGTTAAATGTTGTAGTGTGACATCTAGTGGTTAAAATAAGAAAACTATTCATAGTGCGGTAGAATAAGTGTTATGGATTTCTTCGCTATTGCTGCCATCTATGCAATAACAATTCAAGATTTTAACATAATCATATTCAAGAGTATCATAATGACAAGTCTGCAGTTATTTTTGTCATGCGAGCAAATGTGTTTAGTTCTTTGGTGTCTGACCAGATATAACAAAGCTCACAACTATGGTCTATGTTATTTCCATGCATCTCTCTCCCGCGCGCATTCTCTTATTTTTCTCAAGTGATTTATGGAACATCTAATGTAATCATTTTCGTTTTCTTTTTTTCTCTCGTAAATTTTTTTCCAACTACCACTTTCCAATATTAGTTTTTAAATGCTATTATTGGGCAGCTATGGTTAATATATTGCATTTAAACTGAATTTGTCAACTTTATTTATTACAATGTGACGAAAAAAGACTTTCCATGTCGCAAATATAGGAAAATTGTACTGCTGTATGTTTCATAAGAAAATGAGATTTCAGATGTTCAGTTTTTCACGCTTCATTAAATGTGTTACTTTGAAATGTCTAAGTTTACTATCAATTTCTAAAAAAATTTAAATGTTTCTGAGCCATTTTTAAAATGTAGGCTACCAATATTTAATCGTATCACATACTCTATAATTCACCAGATGCAATAAAAATGGATCATGGACTGGATTATATAATAAAAAGAGCACTCACAATGATTAGATTTTGACGTGCACCGTCCTATGTCAAGTTTCCATAAGGTGGCACTAGAGGTCTTTTATTGGACAATGAAGATTGGTCAGAATTTAGATTGGAACTATACGATAAGGAGCTAATTTATTAATCAGGAGCGAATTGACTAATTTACTATAAACAAGAGCAGCCATGTTTTGCCTTGGTGGCTAAGCTAAACCACAAAACATTAAAACTTGTTCCATGTCCAAAATAAATTTATTCTCAAAGATAATTAACTTATGCCCGTTTACATTGTACCTTTTCTATTTTATTGTAACATATTTTGTGGTTTTCTGTGAAACTACTGTGGATGGAAAATGTGTCTTTTCATGAAGGCTATTGCAAAAATTCAGGAGTACTAGGAGGATTTGTATTGGTAGGCCTCCTCTCCCCAGAACGTTGGAAACAGTAACTATCTTTGTAAACAATTTCACTAAAACAAAGTGAATACTGAAAATGAAAATGAGTCGTGGCTCAGTAGCTAAACATGGTATGACATGTGTCCTATGCAAATGAGAGACATAGGAGTTCTGTGAGGGTCTCAGTTTGACTGTATGTGACTCTGAATGACTTGAAAGATGTGAGTCAATGATGCAGGCAGCAGCACTGAACTCATTCGCTGCTCACATCCTGTCTGACAGACACTCCATCATTCTGACAGCTGTCGCTTTATCGGCTTCCGCACAACACACACACACACACACACACACACACACACACACACACACACACACACACACACACACACACACACACACACACGCACACACACACACACACACACACACACACACACACACACACACACACAAACTGCCTGTTGTAGATGAAGGATGTGGTGGATGCTGAAAATACTGTAGAAGTCAACTGGAACTGTGCTCGTACTGACATGTATTTTGCAAATGTTTATCTGTGCCAGGCTGGGTTTACCTGGCTGTAATTTGGGGACAAATCTGTTCCCACCAGTTAATTACATAAATATTAATAAATAACATACTTAAATTTGCGTACAAATGTAAATTGTAATTATTAAAGAAAAAAAAAACGAAATATGCCCATTTTAAACATCAATAAATGCAGTGTTTAGAAAATCTGAAATTGAATATATTTGTGATGTTTAAATCTACTGCTTTAAATACTAAATTACCAAATGTTTTGGTACACGCATCTACGTAAAAAGCTGAATTTCTGAATAGCTGAATTTACTTTTACAAACCTTTGTGAAAGAATGGGTTGCTCACAGGTGCTCAGTGAATTCAAGTATGGTACCGTGACAGGTAAGTCCATTCATGAAATGTCCTCACTACTAAATATCCCAGTGAACTTTTAGTGGTATTATAACAAAATGTAAGCAATTCGGAACAGCAGCAACTAAGCCACAAATTGTAGGCCACATAAAATCTCACAGCATGTTCAGTGCGTGCTGAGATGCGCAGTGCACAGGCCAACTTTCTGCAGAGTCAATAGCTATAGACCTCCAAACTTTGTGTGGCTCAATAATAGTGTGAGAGCATCACAAAATGGGTTTCCAAGACTGAGCAGCTGCATTCAAGCTTTACATCAGCGCAATGCAATTCGTTAGATGCACTGGTCTAAAGCATACAGCCATTGGACTCTGAAGCAGAGGAGACAAGTTCTCTGGAGTAAAATAATGGTGTGGACTTATTTTTCATGGGTTGGGCTTGGCCCCTTAGTTTCAGTAAAAGGAAATCTTAAAAATCAGCATACCAAAACATTTTTTACAATTTAATGCTGCCAGAACATATTAGGAATTGCCTCTTTCTGTTCCAACATGACTGAGCACCAGTGCACAAATTAAGGTCCATAAAGATGAGCAAATTTGGTGAAGATGAACTTGACTGGCCTGCACAGAGTCCTGACCTTAACCCCACTGAGCACCTGTGGGATGAATTAGAGTGAAGACTGTAAGCCAGACCTTCTCATCCAACACCAATGCCTGCCCTCATGAATGCGTTTCTAGAACAATGATTAAAAATTCCCATAAACGCACTCCTTAACACTTGTAGAAAGCCGCCTTCCCATAAAGGAACTATATATTAAACCCTACAGATTAAGATCTGGATGCCATTAAAGTGTATGCATGTAAAGGCAAATATCCCAAAACTATTGGCAATGTAGTGTATATAGAAAACATTTAAGAGACCAGCTGAAAGTGAAAATTCTCTGGCTTTACTTGTTAATTAGGTAAGCTTTGTTTGGCTAAATGTTGTTTGTTTTATCCTATAAAAGTCTGATACCATTTTTCCAATGAAAGCAAAAGTTTTCATTAGTTGTGATTAGTTGAAAATATGATCATTTCTTGTTTATTCATTGATGTTTGGTGAAAATGTTTATAAATGTATGAAAATATGATACTTAAAAAAAGCTCTAACTAACATTTTTATTTTAAATTCAGAAAATAATCTATTTTAAATTGAATAATTTTCTCATAACAAATTATTAAACATCTGTGTGACCTAACATATATAAAAGACAAACACCTCTACACATGGCAAAGGCATTGGTCATTTTGGTCAAAGATCCCATGTACTGCTCTCTTCCTTCCTTTTTTCTTTCATCTTATCTTTATTTCCCTTTACCTTACTTTCCTTCGTGTGCTCTTCCTCTCGCTGTCACTCTGCCAGCTTTCTTGCTCTCTCCTTGTCCATCTCGTTTTCTCCTATGGTTCTATGTGGCTGAAAAAGAGAGAGCACCGTCAGCACAGGAGAAGTTAACACTGCACCATTATAGCTCTGGTACCTATTGGGGGAGCCTTCCAGCTGCTGACAGGGCAGTTTTACGCCTACAGACTCCCTCTGTGTCTGCCCTCTGAATGACATTGCATACTCATTGTAAATGTATTATGATAATGAGCTACAGAAGAGCACATTGTAATTATTTCGACAACAGCAGGGGGATGCAAGTTATTAAGCTCATTCTGTTACCGCTCCTCCCCCTCTGTATTCCTTTCGCTCTCTATAACTCACATCCCTCTAAAAACTTCAGACTGAAAGGGTTTAATCAACAAGAGCAAAATGCGAGCATATTGCTAAAAAAAAAACAATGATAGCCTGCAACATGATGTAGCGTTTGTGCGTTAGAGGGAGAGAATGAATGTGTGTGTATGTGTGTGTGTGTGCATTTAAGAGTGATAGATGGTCGACAGGCTACATGGCAGCTCATTTCCTTGCGACTGGCAGAGAAAGATGTTACGGAGTTGCCACAGCAACTGCAGCTTGTCAGCTTGACAGACAAAAAGATCTCTCTGTATCTCTCTCTCTCTCTTTTGTTCACTGCTTCCCTCTTTTTCCCTTCTCAGGTAGGTGATGAAGTGCTGCCGTGAATCAGAGGATGACAGACTGATGGGAGATTTAAAAGGCTGCTGTACAGACTAAAATTCCTATTTAAACTGACCTATGAATAATGCATTCATGAGCACTCGTCTTCACAGGAATACAAACACAGAAAGAAAATCTGCAACAGCTCTTGTCTAAATTAAGCAACATATTGTTCAACACACTAACAAAACAACTAAAGCCAAGGGTCATAAGTAGGGCCAGACAGAATCTGCGGACATTTTTAGCTATTTCTGCACCAAATTTAGTAAAAAATTTGCAAATTTATGCAGAATAAATTTGGGAGTACAATTACTAAAAACTTGCCGTATGAAGTAAAAAAATAACCCCTTTTTAACTTTTATTTAATATTTACAATGTAAAATCCAATTACATCCAACTAATTGGCAAATGGGGCAAGTCTCTCATATAATATATGAACCAAAAGACAGAAAATATTACTATACAAACTATTGTAAATAAATCATTTTCATATTAGTAAATAATATTACTGAAATTAATTTAAAAACTGAATAAATTTAAATTTACACACATTTACATAAGTAAATAAATATTCTCAATGATGGCCAAAAAATATGCGGAAATCTGCGGATTTCTGCTCGCACAGATTCTGTGTGGGCCAATGTTAATTTTGACAGCAAATTTTGATTTAGTTTTAATCTTAGTCTTCTGACTAAAATTCTATTTTAATTTTTGTCATATTTTAGTCTTCTGACTCATTGTAGTTTTAGTCTAGTTTTAGTCAACTAAATTTTATAACATTTTAGTTAACTAAATCTACTCTAGATTTAGCTGACTAAAATAAATTGGGTTTAATTTAAGTGTAATTTAATTAAAATATTGTATACATTTTTCTATACAAAATACTCTAACTTAAACTGCCTCATTAAAATATGGAATATAGCTTTTCTGTTGTAGTTAGTGTTACAGTGCACGTGTCATCCCAACAAACACACAACGTTGCCTCAACGTAGCGACCTTCCAACAATGTTGAACCAACCTTGTAAAAAGGTTGAGGATCTACGTTCTTGCTGAAAGTTGTCACAACGGTGTCATGATGTTGCCATTTAAATTGTTGTTTTAAGTCAGGCATGTCCAAACTCGGTCCTGCAGGGCCGGTGTCCTGCAAAGTTTAGTTCCAACCTCAATCAGACACACCTGGGCTAGCTAATCAAGCTCTCACTAGGCTTTCAAGAAACATCCTTGCAGGTGTGTTGAGGCAAGTTGGAGCAAAAATCTGCAGGACACTGGCCCTCCAGGACCGAGGTTGGACACCCCTGCTTTAGGTTGTGCTTAGGCTGCATGGACGACCCCTGTACAACATTTACTCGTCATCAATGAATCAGTTTAAATTTTAATAGACCATTCGCCGTCTCATTCAACAACGACGGAGGAGACATGAGTATTGCTTTATTTCTTCTTACTAAATAAGACATCAGTAGTCATTTGTGCAGTCCTGTTGTGTCAAGCTCTGATCTGTCCTCTCTTGTTCACTGCCTATGTTGACTTGTGGCTGCTGTGGATCCATCTCTGAAACTGGATTCTCTGTTGTATTGGTTTCTTTCTCTGACTGCGTTTTTCATACTACGTCTGGCCTTCGGCTGCGGTCTACGGGTTGCTGTATTCTCCAGTCCAGAGCTTCAATGCCCAGTGTTAATTATTTAATGTAATCTAAACCTTATTTTATACTGTTTGCTAAAAATTAGATCTGTACTGTATGTATTAAATATTGTGAAATATATAATAAAAAAGTTTGATTATATACATTTCTGTGGCGTTTTTACACTTAAAAGTTTACATATGCAGTTATTAAAAAGGAAAAATGAATAAACAATATTTAAAATTATTACTGCTTATCCTGTATTCTAGGCAGTATTGATAAAGTGCCAGGAAAAACATTAATACATGTAGTAAAAACGTCGTCTCATGGTAGATGAATGTCACATGACAACGTTGCTAAAGCCTTCTCACGTCTTACATTTCTACGTTGTAACAATGTAGCGAGCACATAAGTGGTGATGTTGCCTTTGAAAAATTACAGTTGTACAGACATCGTAACAACGTAAATGTGTTTGTTGGGATCGCGCATCTACTGTGGATTTTTCAAACATTCTTTACTGTTATTTGCTGTGTTATTTTTCAAATGTGTGTGTGTGCGTCATACGTCACGCACCAAGATTAATTCTGATTGGATATTTACTAATAATTGCCCCTCAATCACATTCTTGTTTCGTTTATCTATTAGTCAACGAAAATGTCAGTATATTTTTATTATAGTGGCCATCATTATCACTTAAAGGGCACCTATGGTGAAAAATCTACTTTTCAAGCTGTTTGGACAGACATATGTGCATGTATGGTGTATAGACCGTCATATTGGGGTGATATAAACACACCAGTCCTTTTTTTCAATTTAGCATAATAAAAACAGTGGACCAATTGGAGCGGTTTAAAATGTTTTCACAATTTAAAATGTTTTAAAACAGTGCACGTGTGTAATGAATTACAGCGATTTAGCTTAGCTTTACTTCATCAGCACAGCCGCGTGTCAGAACAATTATAAAGGAAGACGCTTCAATCCCGGTTTGTGGACGTTAAATCAGGTTTATTTTGTACATTAATATAACAGATATCCATACAGCAGTGGATATTAACCTGTATCATGTCACATTTGCGTGCAAAAAGAGTGCAAAGCTAAACGGGCACTCTGTCTGTCTGTCTGTCTGTGCGTGTGTGTGTGTGTGTGTGTGTGTGTCTACTGCGGTGTGTGTGTGTGCGCGTGAACTTTGTGTGACTCTGCGATGCAACTGCACAACAAATACTCATTGGTAAAGTTCTTACTGTAGTATTTCTCACAAACGCTACGTGAGATCAGCTTCCTTTATGTCTGTCTGTTGTCTGACACAGCCGAAGGAGGAGATTAAGGCACGCAGAAACAGTGGGCGGGGAGGACTAGCCTTAAAGGAGCAGTACACCAAAACCGCCACCCAGTGAAAAAATTTATAAATAGGAATTTAATAATAGTTTTAATAAAAAATCTGATGGGTGTTTTGAGCTGAAACTTTACAGAAACATTCTGGAGACGCAAAACACTCATATTAAATCTGAAAAAAGGGCTAACCTATGTGCTCTTTAATTTTTATTTAGTTTTCGTTGGTAGAAACATGTTCATTACAAAAATTACGATAAAAAAATCAGGCCACTGGTGTGGGCCTAGTCATAAGTGACTATAAAGACATATTTAAAAATAATCATTTTAAGTATAAATGAACAGAAGAGTAAATTAATCGAAATCGACAGTCAGAACGTATAATCGATCTAATTTTTCCAGGACATTTTTTTCAATTACTTTCCCTACCGGGTACGAAGTCACATGACCCCGCTCTGCTAAGGCTGAATTATATTTTTGCAGCCACATCTGATCTCTGGTCAAGTAGGATGATGGACCCATTCTTAAGGCCTTACTTTGCATTACATTGAGGATGATTGGAAGCTGCGCTAGAGATACCTTGAGATGACATTTTTCATTACAATAAAATTATTATTTACATTAAAATATTTGTTTACAGAAGCTGCAAGAAATGCACTGTTCATAATATTATTTACAGCATATACAAAAGTTATTTTATATGGAATATATAGCAATAGATATAAAGAATATATATTTTCAGCTTTTAATATAAAAAAATCTGAAAAGTTGTTTTTTGTTTCCAAAAGTGCAAGTTATTTTGTTTTTACTTTTTAATAAAAAAAATAAATTGACTGTTTGTTTTATAGGCAATGTGTCTTTTAATTTCACTTGTTCAATGTTGATGTTCAAAAAATAATCATGGATAGATAGTGTGGGTTTCAAAAAAATCAAGTAATGCACCCTTCATTCAAAATCTAAGAATAATATGTGTGCATTTTTACTGTACAAAATTTGTCAGTAAACTATATGGGCAAAAAAATAAAATAAATAATCATTTATTAATCGTAATCAAGTTAAAATGTTCAATTAATCGAGATTTAGATTTTAGGTCAAATTGCCCAGCCATAGGGAGAGTCCACATTACAACTACAACAATAACAACAACAACAAACATTGGCCTCGTTTCAGAAAGGAGGTTAAGTGAAAACTCAGAGTATGCTAACCCTGAAATGAGAGAAACTGGGTTTTCCGGTTCAGGTTTGTCAAACTCAAAAAAGCAGGGTAAGGTAAGTCTGTTTCTGAAAGAGAGGTAACTTTTACTCAGAGTCAGTTACTTTGGTAACTTACTCTGTGAACCTAACCTGGTCAGGAGCAGGTTTTATTCTCTAAACTCTGAGTTTCTGTCAGTCTCCTCCCCTTTTTTAAAGACGAAGTGGTTTTTCTTACATTTCAGTCACACAAAAGCAAAGTTAAGAGAATAGCTTGTTCTTTTTTGGAAAATTACTATTAGATTCTATAGTTTTAAGTTATACTTTTGATATTACTGCAAACAATAAATAATTAGCTTAAATTCACTGACATTTGACAGGAACATGTACTGTAACTAGATAAATGGGATCATTACTCGTTCTAAAAATTTTTTTTAGTACTGCTTACATTCTAAACGTCATATCAACCTCTACCACTTGATCAATAATAAAGGCAGACACACAATTGCACTTTTAAAACTTTTAAAAACTCAATTTTAGAAACTGATCAACGTGCATAAAAGTGGGAACCTTAAATTAAACATTTCCACAGAACATTGAGTTAAGGTTATATGCATTCTTGTTTTGTCAGATTTGTTGTATAAACTATGCAGTAGCCTATTTTATGTAATTTAATGCAACTACATCTGAAATACCTTCAAAATTACAGCCAATTCCCCACTTTTCAAGTGAAAAGTTTATAAATATCACACATTACATTACTTATTTTTTATTATACTTAAATATTTAAATACTTTAAATGTAAACTTATGCATTAACTTGAGCAGCTATGTTTTCCCACACTAACTGTCTCTGTTTTGCCGATGCAGTGGTGTTGCTTTCTTATATATGGTCATATTTGCTATAACTTTGCATGAGCACATAAAGTTCAGCTGGAGAAAGAAATGCTGAAAAATCTCCTTTTTTTCCGATATCGCCATGGTGATGCGTAATAGCTGCACTCCATTGATGATGCTTTTTAATAGTCGCAGTGTGCACACTTAACTCTGAATTAGTCTACTCTTGATTGACCTAACTCAGATCTCAGAACTCTTTTAATCTCTCGGTAAGTTGGTTGAACCTCCTTACTGAAACAGGCCTATTATCATTGGATACAAAAATAACACATTTGAAAAGCCTGATGTGTCATTATTCACAACAAATATTAAATCAAGTATTACCAGGTTACTTAATATGCAACCAATTGTTTGTGGTTCATGGTTTGTTCTCAATGTATTTATCCTTTCAAATTGCATCATGGGACCTTGACGTCTGCTCTGAAAACCTCTGATGTTGACATTTTCAATGGTCTTTTTAAAGGATATATTGTCTGGGTTTGAACTAGAATTAGGGCAGTTATGAGCCTACAATTATTTATTATAATTATTTACTTTTGTTTAATTAAAAAAAAAACTTTATGTCAATAGTATTACTATTTTCCAATACAATATATTGTTTCAAAGCATTCAAGTTCAATTAAAGTCATTTTGTTCAACTGCAGAAGTAAATACTAAGCATCAAACGTTGTTGGAGCAAACATTAAGATCCCATTATAAAATTCAACAGTGTAAATACAAGAAAACACTCGTGAATCACAAAAAATGGTTGCCAACTGTTCATTAGTGTACGGTATGCGTGTATGGTCGCAGACGGATCATCAACTATCTTTCAAGTTTTCACAGACCAGCTTCAAACAACTGTTGTAAAACGGTATAGAAACAGCCGTTAATGAAAAGTATCTACGGTTTCGTAACGATTTTTTCAGGCTAATGTACGGTTAAACACGAACAGCATAACAGAATCCATCCAACTTTAAAGAGTTCAAACATTTTGAGTATCAATAGAAAAAACTGTTGTGTGTGCTTATAACAATAAACAACACAATGTTGGTTTTAGTATTAGTAATTCCCTCATTCGCATTTTCCAGAAGATTTTGTGTGTGCGCGCGTGTGTGCTAACAAACATACAGTGACTGCCAAGTGTTGCTAACTTTACAGTAGCCTATCTACCCTAAGGTGAAGCCTAACGTTAATTCTTGGTTGAAAGGTGTTGGTTGATGTTTATGTAACTGAATGTTGTATAAAAATAGTTTAACTCACATTTTATGCTGTATGATCCAAACAGTCAGGATATTTTCCTAGGGCTTGGTCCTTCTGTAAATCGTGTTTTGTGCTTCTAAAACTGCATGTAACACTTTCAAATGTGACATGATACAGTCAGTCTACTCTGCAGGGTTATTAATTGACCCATCCGCGATTCCCAACATTGACAGCGCCCTCTAGTGGTCTGGTCGCATTTCATGTTCTTCATTATTAATCTCAATTTGTCTTTATAAACTGTTTAACATGAACATATCGCTAATTACATTTCATCTTTCATGATAGTATTCCTATCACATATTCAAAATATTTTCATATAACCACAATTTAAAAAAATTAAGTCCATCTTGTGATTCCAGATTGTTTTAATATTATTACTAAATTAATAATATTTATGACGTTAATCAAAAGTCATCATTGACTTCCACTATCATCTTAATGGCTAATATGACTTTCTATTTGATTAAAAGCAGTAAGTAAACGTATTATAAACTTCAACATGACTTGAACTTTAAAATTAAAATTACCACAGGTTTTTTCCCCATATTAAACACAAAGTTTGTTGAAAACATGGTTCTCCAGCTTTATGACTCCCCTTTGTTCTCAACAATATCCAAAACCTCAGCTGACCATGATTTGTTAAATAAGTATTTTTGGACTGTGTACATTTATTAGGAAAATGGTTGTGCAGTTTAACCAATTAATTAATTTATGTGATTTTTCAATGTCTGTGAATTGTATTAATGTCATACAGCTATAAAGAAATATTAGACCACTTAGAAGTTCTTGGTGTCTGTAAATATTAAATTTATCTTTATGTGTTTAAGTAAATTACTTTACACTCTCAGAAATAAAGGTATGTGAGCTGTCACTGGGATGGTCCCTTTTCAAAAGGTACATATTTGTAGCTAAAAGGTCCATATAAATGCCTCAAGGGTACATACAAGTACCTAAAAGGTATAAAAGTGTTCCTCTTAATTTTTTTAGGTTCTAATATATACTTTTGAGGAACCAATATGGACCCTTTAAGTACAAATGTGTACCTTTTGAAAAGGTACCACCCCAGTGAGCTCGCGTACCTTTATTTCTGACAGTGTACTTTATTCTAAATTTAAAATTCAAAATGCTGTCGTTTAAAGCACCAATTGTCAGTTGGTTGTAAATAATTTTAAGTTTTCAGACAATTTTCAAATGTTCAAATTCAAATGTTCTAAAACAAAGCAAATATACAAATTTTACTCAGAAACATACCAGCCAGTAAACAGAAAGGCTGATTACTGCATTTCCCAATAAACCATTGTAAAATTTCTGATGGTTATTACTACGGTTAATTTTTTTAATTACCATTAAACAGTGTTTGAAAACATGTGGTAAATCATGCACTGCCAGCAATCACAACACCAAATAAATAATATGTGGATATAAAATACAATTTAGATTAATGTTTTAAAAAAAATTTTGTTATTGTCTTAATACATCCTTATCTTAATCCTCTGATTCCATTTATAGCACACCAACACATCTTAAATAAAGTGAGAGAGTTTGTCTACTTTCATACAAAAGACACTGATTAATGTTGTATTCAATTGCATTGCTGTTCAGGTCAATTCAATGATGCATGCAAACAGCATTAACATGTTCATTGTTTTATTTGTTTTGTTTTTATATGTAGGTCATCATTTACACTACTGTTCATTATTCAAATGTGCTATAGAAATCTGCACTATAGTTAATATTGTATATGCTCACAAAACCCTTATTTGTTCATTTTCAAATAAAAAACTGGTGATATGATTGCATGCTCATTTTAAACAAATTTTAACAAAACTGTTATAATATTAATAATCAAAGTAGTTTAGGTCTCTATTAAGGAGATAAAGAGTGCTCAGCATAAATGAGTGTTTCCCTCATAGATCTAAGATGCTTTAAATTAAAATATGTGTGTGTATATAGATTAGTCAGTACCAAAGCTAAAACTTGAACTTTTTTCTCACTTTCTTTTGGGTCAGTCCCTAATTTATCAGGGTTCGCCACAGTGGAATGAACCACTAATACACTGGAATATGTTTTTTTCTGTGATGGATGATCTTCCAGTCGCAACCAATCTCATTCACACACACACACATACAATATGACCAATTTAGTTTATCAAATTCACATACCGCATGTCTTTGGACTGTGGGGGACACTGGAGAACAATGCAAACTCCACACAGAAAAGCCTCTTGGTCCAGCTTGAACTCAAACCAACTTTCTTGATGTTCGACAACAGTGCAAACCACTGAACCACCATGCTGCCCCCAAAACAAAAACACAGAAGTTCACAGTCCAAAGTACACCCAAATTAACTTAAAAAATCAGGAAAATAAATAAATGAATAAAACACTGACATTTTTGTAGTTTGTAATTTTTCTTTGCAATAATTTGTTTGAATTTAAATCTTTCTATTCTTAAATATGTTAGGTGACCAGACTGACAGCCTGCGACCCCCAAAATAACAAGGTAATTATACATATACAAATGTAGCACACATAGGCCTATATAAACACAAGCAAATTGACAACACAAAAAAAGTACTAACAACAGTCTAACAACTTTAGGCTATAATTTATATAGTGATTTATTAACTTGTTTAATTTAACCTTACCTTCTGAGACTGGTTGGCACAATGTTCTCATCCCAAGTCTGTTTAATGTTTAATTTTGGAGACCGCCACTCAGAGATCATTTTCAGTGTTTAGTTGTGGCCTGTATTCATTTTGATGTATTTGATTGCTACAAAGGTGTCAGAAAGTTTAACCTGGTGCTATAAAATCAATCTTCTGATGCTTTTGCTGTGTTGTTAATCTAATGTAAACACACAATCTTATGAAAAATTATTTAAAAGGCTGATGGCTTTTTTATTTGTAACTATTAGATTTTTTATGTAACTAGTAACTATAATTTTTATTGTGTGTCTGTTATGGATAATATATGATAATTCTAATAGTTTAATAAAATTTATTTGACTTTTGGAAATCACCAAAGGACCCCATGTCATTGTCCCATGACCCCCACTTTAGGAACCCCCGGTTTAACAGATGGTGAATTGTCTTGAGGACTTCTCAAAAGTTTTCTTTTGAAACCGCAGTGGTTTAGTGGTTGACCCAAATTTTAATTTCAAGATTCATAATTTCTGCAAAACTTAACAATATGCAAGCCAAATGACTTGCAGTACATTAACATCTGCTACATATAAACAGATAACAATATGTGGTAGCAGTCTTTTCTTATATCTATAGATTATATCTACTTTATGTTTCAAGGTGAGACGGTGGCTAAGTGGTTAAGCACTGTCGCCTCACAGCAAGAAGGTCTCTGGTTTGAGTCCCGGCTGAGTCAGTTGGCATTTCTGTGTTGAATTTGCATGTTCTCTACGGGCTTGCATGGGTTTACTCCAGGTGCTCCAGTTTCCCCTACAGTGCAAAAACATGCGGTATGTGAATTGAATAAACTAAATTGGCCATAGTGTGTGTGTGTGTGTGAATGAGTGTGTATGGAACTCTCCCAGTACTGGGTTGCAGCTGAAAGGGCATCCGCAGTGTAAAACATATGCTGGATAAGTTGGCGGTTCATTCTGTTGTGGCGACCCCTGATGAATAAAGGGACTAAGCCGAAGGAAAATAAAAAAGATTGTTTCAGTTTGACTCAGTGTGTGAGATTAGTGATGTGGGGTAGGATTTTCTATCATTTTTACTGAAAAGTAATGTAAAAATCTATGGTGTGACAGAGCAAAATAAATAAAAAATAATAATAATAATAATAATAATAATAAAAAAAAAAATATATATATATATATATATATATTAATTAATTAATTAAGCACAAATAGCATGAGAGTGAATAAATGGGGGTGTCACACCAAAGCACAACAAAACTGAACTTTTTTGTGGTCCAAAAAAATTGCATGTCATGGGTGATATGTTCTGTATTTAAAAATTATGTTGTTAAGAAGTAACTATCAAGTGATTTTTATTGGGTTATCATGATTCTTATAAATTTAAAAGAAAAAATAACCAACACTCCTTATATCCATTCAGAAGATACACACACGTGCCCATAACACACACAGCAAAATCATATAAAAGCATTGATAATGTAAGCAGACTTGTGTATTCGTTTACAGCAGTTAAATTGCATTATATTGCAAGTTAGTTGTCCTCCTATTGAGCTACTTAATTTTATTTTTCTTATTTTAGTTTTGCATGAACTACTAATTTACTACTAATTTACTAATTCTTTTAACAGCAGTTATTCTAAAATTGTTAATATGCGACTCATTTGTTCCTGCGTATGTAAACTGTCTTTGTGCGAACATGACAATAAAGAGGTTATACCAATAAATACCTTGTGTCTTTATGTTATTTGTTATTTGTCGATGATGGGCCTTTAAAAACTAGTAACCTAGTGCGATTTCATATACCCCTATATTAAAAGCCTTTTAATTATTCTCTGACACTATATAGCCCTAAAGAATATGCCCCACAACCTTTAAAGCCCCGCGGTCATATCGCCACGGTCATGAACTGATTTCATATGAGCACGCAGAGACAATTAAACCTCATCTGCCGCTTTGCCTATCTGCTGCGCGGGGCTTCATTTAACGACCATTTGTCTCCGTGATGGATTTCCTATTTTTACCGACAGCCACCGAGTCGAGGGACGCGTGAATTATAGATGTGGGGGCTCAGCAGCTCGCGGTGAAATACTGTCGCGGTGAAGGAGAGAGAGAGAGAGAGAGAGAGAGAGAGAGAGCGAGAGAGAGAGGTCCCTTGCACAAAAAAAAAGAAAAGTGGACAGCGGCTGTTTTTTAGTTCGCGTTTCTCTGGAGAAGTGCGTTTATCACCGGGGTCGCGAGAGGTGATGTATCGTCGCGAGGACTAGCGAAAGAATGGCAGCGTAATTATGGCATTAAAAGAGAGGCCGGACACAAAGCGAAAGGAACGTAATTTAAATTGTTTTGTTTCCCTGGAGCTGGATCCTGCCCTTGAGTGACATACTGAAATTGGAAGCAGTTATTTATGTCTTCACACTAATTGGAGAATTTAATAAGGTCTCTGAGAGGCAGTCTCAATTTCTGCCATTCAGTGAGCATAATGGATTCTCTTCTCTTCTCTTCTCTTCTCTTCTCTTCTCTTCTCTTCTCTTCTCTTCTCTTCTCTTCTCTTCTCTTCTCTTCTCTTCTCTTCTTCTTTTTGTAATGCACTGTAAAAAAATCCGTTATTTTACGTTTTTTCCCCGGCAGATAGGGTGCCGGAAAATAAATAAATAAAATAACGGCCGGTAAATTACAGACATTTATCGTAAAATAACAGACGGTGAATTACAGAAATTTTCCGGAAATTCAAATTTTATTAAACTTCTGTAATTTAAAGTCCGTTATTTAAAAAAAAAAGTCCGTTATTTTACGGTAAATGTCTGTAATTTAACGGTCGTTAAGCAGTTGCCGGAAAAACGTAAAATAACAGACTTTTTTTTACAGTGATTGTTTATAATGGTGAAATTGTTTTATTGGAAACATTGCTAATGTGTTGCCTTCATGGCATGGTGTCATGTTAAAACTGCTAAATGGAATATATCCCAAAACCAGGCCCGGATAGGCTAATCGGGAGGACCGGGAGAATGCCCGGTGGGCAGGTCCGTTTTGGTCGCGATAGCCGGTGTCCCTAGCTGCTTGCACTCTTAGCAGTCGCACTTTTTTCATTAATGTATTTATTCGACCATAGCCTCACTCTTTTTATTCATTATTTTGCCGCAGATCCGCTCTTTTTATTTATTTTCTGGCAGCCCCGTCAGCAAATTGCAGCCTGCAGGTTAATAAAGACGTAACTATCATTCGACCGCAAACAGCGGTACATCGCAGTGAATAAAAAAATCCCAATAATTAATATTAATATAATTAATATTAATGCACTGAAAATCAGATGATCAGAAATCTAAAAAAGGGAGACAAAGAATAAGCCATTGTCGTCCAGTGGTCAGCACTGGTCGACCCGAGTTCGAATCTCATCTTATTTATTTATTTATTTTATTTTATTTTATTATTATTTTTTTTTTTTTCATTTTTAGTGTTAAGTGTTAGTGTTACATATAATACTGTTTGGGTTACTTATGTAGGTGTAAATTGTTTATTTTTTGTGTGACCACCGTTACAAACGACTGATATCTATAAAGAATTTTGCACAGAATATATAGATAATGCAGAAGAGGACATTGTGATGTTTTGAAGAAGGCTTGAAACTTCAGGGCTGAAAAGGAGTCCCACTCCGACCCTGCCCAAAACAAGGTAGAAACCATTAAAATTTGATGCAGTTGATGGTTTGTAAAGTTTTTTAATGGTGTTTGTAGTGGAAACCATAGAACATCTGGGTGTTTGCTTTTTTGTATTGTGTTTTCATTTTTGTTTTTCTTTTTTTTTCGGTGGTAAAATTGAGTGATGGCTGGCATCAGGACCCATCTGTGCAGCAGGCCCTCAAATGGACTTCATTTCCTGCACTTGCCAAGACTGTCATACTTATTCTATTTAGCTTGATGTTAATCACAAAATCTCCTTTAATGTATTCTAATTGGACTGGCTGTTCTGGAGTATGCTTATGTACGTGTCCACATCCCATCATGAATCTGAAGTGAAGTGAGAGAGCGTTAGTTATTAGAAAGCAG